>NC_052571.1:3580309-3750309 GCF_016699485.2 Gallus gallus | reverse complement strand
TCCTACAGGCCACCTGATCAGGAGGTGCCTGTTGACGAGGCCTTCTTGCTCCAGTTGCAGGAGGTGTCACGCTCGTGGGCTCTTGTCCTGATGGGGAATTTCAACCACCTGGGTATCTGCTGGAATAGTGGCATGGTGGGTGACAGACAATCCAGGAGATTACTGGAGTCCGTTGTGGATAACTTCCTTGTCCAGGTAATAGATGGACCGACCCAAGGTGAAGCCTTGCTGGACCTAGTGCTCACTAATGAAGAGGAAAGCATTAGGGACGTTAAGATTGGAGGCAGCCTGGGCTGTAGTGACCGTGCCTTGGTGGAGTTTGTGATCTTGAAGAATGCAGGCCTGGCAAAAAGCAGAGCTAGGACCCTGTGCTTTAGGAGAGCAAACTTCTGACTGCTCAAGGAACTGCTGAGTGGGATGTCCTGGGAAACTGTCCTTAAGGGCATGGGTACAGAGCAGAGCTCTTTACGAACACCTGTCTGAGAGTGCAACGGCTCTCCATCCCCCAGCAGAAGTGGAGCAAGGAAGGCAGGTGACCGTTGTGGCTGTGCAAGGACCTGCAGCTTAAACTGAGAGAAAAGAGGGAAATGTACAGAAAGTGGAAGCAGGGTTGTGTATCCTGGGAGGAATACAGGGCAGTTGTCTGTGTGTGTAGAAAGAGGATTAGGAAAGCCAAGGCACAGATGGAGCTGAACTTGGCGAGGGTTGTGAAAGATAACAAGAAGGGGTTCTACAGGTACATAGGCAGGAGGAGACAGGCCAAGGAGAGTGTTCCCCCTGTGTTGAAAGGTTATGGGGAGCTGACGTTCTCAGACATAGAAAAAGCTGAGTTACTCACTGAGTGTTTTGCCTCAGTCTTCACGGGTTTTCTATGGCTTCCCATGTCTGCCAGGAACAGGACCCTCTAGGTGAGGGTGTGGGGAGTGGTTTCTGTCCCATTGTAACAGTGGAACCAGTCCGAGTCCTCCTCATGACATTGAATGTGTATAAGTCCATGGAGCCGGATGATATCCATCCCAGGGTTCTGAAAGAAATGGCTTATGTGGTTGATGAGCTGTTCTCCATCATATCTGAAAAATCTTGCCTCTCTGATGAAGTCCCTGGTGACTGGAAAAAGGGAAACATTACTCCCATTTTTAAGAAACGGAGAAAGGAAGACTCGGGAAACTACAGGCTGGTGAGCCTCACCTCTGTGCCTGGGAACATCATGGAGCAGATGTGAGAAACACGCTCAAGATCTAAATTTCTAATCAGGCAAAGATCTCTGTGAAGAGCAGTTTATTCATTATTGCAATAATGGGTGCACACCCCCTACTGACAAGGGAGAAATTGTGCAACCAGTTAGTAAAATCCATCCCGTTATATACCCTGGGTCCGACGCAGGTAAAGCCTCTCCTGGCAGTCATTGGTTGATCGTCTCAGGCTCAATCTTCGAACGCTGTTGCTACCTTACATTTCCATGCAATGTCTGTTACCAATGCATTGTCTTTGGGTATGTTCTGTACTTTTTATGACAATCACAGGACAACTTTTTCAACAATCTGCACACTAGTTCTGTCCTGTACCGGACTCTCCCCTACCCCATATAATTAAAAATAAAAAAGGGCGGTGGATGTCATCTACCTGGACTTCTGCAAGGCCTTTGACATGGTCCCTCACCACATCCTTCTCTCTAAATTGGCGAAGTGTGTTTTTGAAAGATGGACTGTTCAGTGGATTAGGAAATGGCTGGCTGGATGCAGACAAAGGGTTGTGATTAATGGTTCTGTGTCAGGGTGGAGGCCGGTCACTAGCGGTGTCCCTCAGGGGTCGGTCTTGGGACCAGTGCTCTTCAACATCTCCATCAATGGTGTAGACAGTGGCATCGAGTGCACCCTCAGCAAGTTTGCAGATGACACCAATCTGAGCGGTGCAGTTGATAAAATGGAAGGAAGGGAAGCCATCCAGAGGGACCTGGACAGGCTGGAGGAGTGGGCCCATGAGGACCTAATGAGGTTCAATAAGGCCAAGTGCAGGGTGCTGCACCTTGGTCAGGGCAATCCCAGGTATTTATACAAACTGGGATCTCTTTGAGAGCAGCCCTGTGGAGAAGGACTTGGGGGTCCTGGTAGGCGAGAAGCTGGACATGATCCAGCAGTGTGCGCTTGCAGCTGGGATGGCCAACTATGTTCTGGGCTGCATTAAAAAAGGGATGGCCAGCAGGGAGAGGGAGGTGATTGTGCCCCTCTACTCAGCTCTTGTGAGGCCCCATCTGGAGTACTGCGTCCAGGCCTGGGGTCCCCAGTACAGGAAGGACATGGAGCTCTTGTAGCGGGTCCAGGGGAGGGCCACTAAGATGATCAGAGGGCTGGAGCACCTCTCCTATGAGGAAAGGTTGAGGCAGCAGGGATTGTTTAGCTTGGAGAAGAGAAGGCTCCAGGGAGTCCTCATTGTGGCCTTCCAGTACTTGAAGGGAGCGTATAAACATGAAGGGGAATGGCTGTTTACGAGGGTAGATAGTGATAGGACAAGGGGGAATGGTTTTAAACTGGGACAGGGGATGTTTAGGTTAGATATTAGGAAGAAGTTTTTCACACAGAGGGTGGTGACACACTGGAACAGGTTGCCCAAGGAGGTTGTGGATGCCCCATCCCAGTAGGCATTCAAGGTCTGGCTGGATGTGGCTCTGGGCAGCCTTGTTTAGTGGTTGGCAACCCTGCACATAGTGGGGAGGTTGAAACTAGATGCTCATTGTGGTCCTTTTCAACTCAGGCCGTTCGATGATTCTATGATTTTATGATTTCATTTCATTTTATTTCATTTCATTTCGCTCCATTTCATTGCATTTCCCTTCAGTCCTCACAACACCACTGCATTTCATTTCATTTCATTATTTTTTTTTCCTTTTCCTTCACTCCACATGAAACCACTCCATTTCTTTTCTTTCAATTTCATTCAAATCCTTACATTTCTTCTCATTTCATTTTGATTCAGTTCAGTCCACTCTACGTCACTACATTTCATTTCATCTCATTTCATTTCTTTCCACTCCATTTCACATCATTTCACTTCAATCCACCCAACACCACTCCATTTAATTTCATTTCAATTCATTTTATTTCATTTTCCTTTAATCCACAACACTCCATTTTATTTCATTTCATTTATTTTATTTTATTCCATTTCATTCAAATCCTTACATTTACTCTCTCTTCAGTGCACTTGACACCACTCCATTGCAGTTCATTCTCTTTGTTTCATTTCGTTTCAATTCATTTCATTTCTCTTCTGTGCAGTCTACATCACCACATTCATTTCATTTCCTTTCATCTCATTTCATTTCTTTTCACTTAATTTCATATCATTTCCCTTCAATCCACACAACACAACTCCTTTTCATTTCGTATCATTTCAATTCATTTTGTTTTTTTCTTTTCATTTCAATTCACTTCAATCCACACAACACCACTCCATTTCATTTCAGTTCAGTTCTGTTCTTTTCTGTTTTGTTCATTTCATATCCCTTCAATCCACATGACACCACTTCTCTTCAGTTCATTCCATTTCATTAAATCTCTTTACAATTCCCTTCAATCCACATGACACCCCACTATTTCATTTCGTTTTGTTTTGTTTCATTTCATTATTATTTTTTTTTAATTGCTGCGGAGACCAGCTTCAGGGCAGGTAAGACTGTGCTGGACAAGGGACCTAAAGCAAAAATGGCTGACCAAAAAGCTCTTTTTAGGGCTTTTTTGAAGCCAGCAAAAACACTGTACCGGTGTCAGGGGGCTGGCAGCTTGTGGGCGGGCTGCTGAGCCAGCAGGGGCGGAGCTGGCACTGCCCACTCTTTTCTCATGAGCTCAACCTTGACCCTTTGCTGTGTGGCTAGAAGCATTCTTTGGGAAGCTAGCTTCCACCCCCTTAACGCACTAGGTGAGAAAAGGGTGAGAAAAGGCTGTTACCTTCCACTATTAACAGGAAGGGAGGTCAGTGTGTGAGCACAGCCCACACTGCCCATACAGTACTGCAGCAGCAGGTGTGGGTGGTGGGTCTTGTGGCAGGGTACATGAGTGTTTCTTTTGTCTCTTTTGTCTTTGCTCAGGTGTGGAGAGCTTTTGGGACCCGGAGCACTGGCTCCGGGAGAGGGGCCATGATGGGATGCAGCTGGTAAGGAGATAGGGCCCTGCTCATTAAACCAGGCAAGGTCGTGCTGCCCTCACTCAGGAGCAAGGAAGTGATAAGAACATGCTGCAGTTAAGAAAATTGAGTGGTATGCGGTAAACAATCGGGCATTCATCACGGGACTGTCACAGTATCTAGCGTTGATGGTTACTTTCTCACGTAAAGAACTAACCAATAAGAGAACCCAATTTGGCATATGTAGTAGCTCATTAACTATCGTATAAATGCTTGCGTGTGCTTCAATAAAGCTGAGACTTGTTGATCATGAAAGCATGAGACTTGTCTCCCGCTGATTTCCTACAAATGGTGACCCCGACGTGATCCAGTAACGGCGCACCACGGTGGGACGGCGAAGGAGTTCGGGTCCTAAAGCAGCGAGGACGGCTAAAGCACTCGGGAACCAGAGAGAGGAGTGCCGAGCCCTAGGTGACCTCATCGGAGAGCCTGGCTGATATGGCCGATACGGGCCGCCGAGACCTTGTAAGGCTGCAATAGCACGCTGACAGATAAGGGATGGAAAGGCAAGCGGCTTATGATTTATTTACTTGCTTTCTGAGAAAACGACAAATTAAGGGAGTAGACTTACAGAAGGAACTCCCCGGGTTATTAGCTTATGGTTATGCTAAAGGGTTTTTTCAAGACCCACATTTAGTACACGACCTTACAGAATGGCATAAATTTGGGGATGCAATTTGGCAAGCAGTTTTAGATGATGATAAGACAGCAAAAAAATGCGGGAAACTGTGGCGAGCAGTTCACAATGAGCTGTTGCAGCACCAAGCAGAAAAGAAGGCAGCAGAACAGGCCAGTGCTGCACAGGGGAGAAATAAGGATTACAATGGGTGGCCGGATTGTCTGTTGCCCCCCGCAGTGACTACCTTAGTGTTGCCGCCGGCTGCGGAGCACGCCACGTCAGCATGTTTGGGGCCAAGTGCCCCACCCCCGCCCCTAGTTACGGCCGTGCCGGATAGTTCACCTGCACCTATTACAATGGGCCCAATAAACCCTCCGAGCAGTGAGCCGATCCCTGGGGCAGAGAGTGACCTAGCGGGGGCCATTGCACGGGAGAGGCGGGAAGCTTGGGCAGCGCTGGCACGGGCCTGCATGGAGGCGGGGGATAACGATGCAGTGGAGGCCGTGCGGCACATGGTGTTTCCGGTGATATATGCCTCTAATCCTGCGGGAGGGATGCAGGCCACCATCACAGCTTTAGATTGGAAATTATTATCGCAGCTACGATCTACAGTTAGTCAGTTTGGGGTAAAAAGCGAGCCAGCTAAGCAGATATTGGATTATATTTGGAGTACGCAGATATTGCTGCCATCCGATTGTCGGGCAATAGCAAAATTGATCTTTTCACAACATCAACAGCTGTTGTTTAATGCATATTGGCAAGAACTGTGCCATCAGAGTGTCTCAACGGCTAGGCAGCCGGGAGACCCACTACATGGTGTAACTGTCGAAGAACTCTTAGGGCTAGGGCCTTTTTTCAGAACACAAGCCCAAGCATTATTAGGGCCAGATAAATGTCGAGAAACTATGTATTTAGCTAGACAGGCCATGGACAAGATTAAGGTGCCTGATGGATTGCCATTTTATATGGGGATCCGACAAGGTAGAGATGAGGACTTTGGGGCATTCATAGACAAGGTAGCCGGGGCTATTGAAAAGGCAGGGGTGCCAGAGTATATGAGAGGAGTGATGTTAAAACAGTGCGCGCTCCAAAATTGTAATTCAACAGCACGTAGTATTCTGAGTACTTTGAGGAGTAATTGGACTATTGAAGAGGCACTGGAAAAGCTATCAAGTGTGCCGGTAGGGCCCCAAGCATTTCTGGTTGAGGCTATTAAGGAGTTAGGGGCAGGTTTAAAGGCGCAGGCTGAGGCCTCTCGCAATCAAGTGCTAGCAGCTCTTGCACCCTTACAAGCGTCTGCGACAACAAATTTAGGCCCGAGATCTCCTGTTGCTGGTCGCATCAAATGCTATCGCTGTGGCGGCATGGGACATATGCGTCGTCAGTGTCAAGCCACCGGTTCATGGTGTCACACATGTCGTATGGACAACCACAATACCAATGCCTGTCGACGCCGGTCGGGAAACCCCCAGCCCAGCGCGAGAAAGAAACGACGGCTGCGCGCAGACACAAGTAGCCGTTTCCAGCCAGCAGCAGCCCTGCAACCAGCCACACCAGGAAGCCTCGGCTTGGACTTGGCAGCCGCAGTGACCACGACCTTAATGACCACAAAACCTGAGCGGGTGTCTACAGGGATCAGGGGACCAGTAATGATAAATGGAACCGCCGTTGGGGCCCTTTTATTGGGGCGTTCTTCAGCATCGATGCTCGGACTTTTTGTCCTCCCTGGGGTAATAGATGCGGACTTTCAGGGCGAGATCCAGATTATGGTATACACCCCGTGTCCTCCAATAAAAATTGAGAAAGGGCAACGGATAGCACAGCTAGTACCCCTAGAGCAATTGACCAAAGCCTTAACACCGTGTCAATCATTTCCCCGAGGGGAGCAAGGGTTTGGCTCCTCAGGGGGCTTAGCATTGCTATCACTAAATTTGCATGATCGACCTAAAAAACCAGTGACACTTAAACACAGAGAGGAAGAAATCAAACTTCGAGGTCTATTAGATACAGGGGCCGACAACAGCATAGTGAGCCCAGAAATTTGGCCGCCTCAATGGCCACTGCAAGCGGCCATAGCCACAGTGACGGGTATAGGCAGACTATCCTTAGCGAAAAAGTCGCCTCCCCTGAAAATCCACCTTGATGAACAAGTAGTCCATACCTCTGTCTCGGTGGCACCTCTACCCCCCACTGTTCAATGCTTAATTGGCCGCAATGTGCTCTCTCAATTCGGGGCACTTCAACCCGCCCTGCCCAATCCTGCCATGCTACCTTACAATTGGCCATTACTAATTAGTGACTTAAAGGACTGTTTCTTTACTATTACCCTGCACCCTCAGGACACTAAACGATTTGCCTTCACATTGCCTGCATTGAATCGAGAACACCCTGATCAACGTTTTGAATGGACAGTATTACCTCAAAGGATGAAAAATAGCCCCACGCGATGTCAACTATATGTCGATCATGCTCTACAACCACTCCGGCGAGAATGGAAACAAATGGTCATTTATCATTACATGGAGGACATCCTTTTTGCCCAGCCATAGGCCTTCACACAGGAACAAATTTGGCAAATAGAAAAGACCCTAAATAGGGAAGAACTTATGTTTGCCCCTGAAAAGGTACAACTCTCCGCGCCCCGGAAGTACTTAGGATGGACACTGACTAACACGATAGTAACCCCACAGAAACTGCAACTGGATACTAAAATAGAGACTCTACATGATGCCCAAAGGTTACTGGGAGACTTAAAGTGGTTGAGCCCTGTGGTGGGCATCCCAAACGAACTCTTAGAGTCGTTGCGACCTTTGTTACGGGGCACTGACCCGGCCCAGCCTGTAACAGTGACAACGCAGCACAAACGTCTACTACAACAGATTATGGACTGCATTATACACGGCAGTGTTCGGAGACGTGACCCTGACCTCCCCATACAGGTTATGGTATGGTATGGACCAAAGTACCTTTTAGGAGCGTTGGCACAATCTAAAAAGAAAACGGGGGAGGTATGGGTACTAGAGTGGATCTGTCCCTCACTGCAGCAATCAAAAACACTTCTTCAAAAAACTGAACTCCTGGCAGAAGTGATTAAGAAAGGGCGAGAACGTACCCTGCAGATCATAGGTATGGAGCCTGTGTGTGTACAGCTGCCAATGCAGAAGGACACTCTGACATGGTATGTGCAGCATAGTCCAGAGTTACAGGACGCTCTCTTAGGATCTGGAAGTACGATTTCAATGGAAAAGATTCCGAACGTGCCGCTACATTGGAGTGGTCAATGGAGTTGGCTCCGGATACCAAAGCAGCACGAGACGCCCTTGCAGAACACAATCACGGCTTACACGGATGCGGGACAGAAGTCTAGAACAGCAGCAGTGACCTGGCAGCAGGGCGGCTCCTGGAGACATCACCTCATTGCAGCCGATGATAAGGACTTATTGCAAACATTGGAGCTGGTGGCCGTTGTATGGGCCATGATGAACTTAAACGACCCCCTTAATGTGGTCACCGACTCCCTTTATGTAGCTGGAGTATGCCACCAAATAGAGGAGGCCTACATAAAGGAAGTGCAGAATTGGTGGCTGTACGAGCTGTTCGTGCAGTTGCAGAGAGCAATCAGAATTAGGGAGCACTCATATGCAGTAATACATGTTCGAGGTCATAAATGGGAGATAGACTTGGGGGAGGGAAATGCGAGAGCTGATCGCTTGGTGTCACTGGCGCAGAGACCTTTAGTCTCCCAGCATGTCCTGGCCCGAGAGGCGCACTCTATGTTTCACCAGAATGCCAAGGGGCTAAGAAGGGAATATCAGATAACATATGAGGATGCTAAGGTAATTGTTAGATCGTGCCCAGTGTGCAGCCACCATAATGGCAGTATGGGTCTCGGGCTAGGAGTTAACCCCAGGGGACTTAAAGCTAACGAAAATAGGCAGATGGATGTGATGCATGTGGGTGAGTTCGGGCAGCTGAAATATGTACACGTGTCTATAGATACATATAGTCATTTTATGTGGGCCACCGCTCAACCTGGAGAAAAGGCTATGTATGTAGAAAGGCATCTCAGTTGTTGCTTTGCGGTTATGGGTATATCACTACAAATAAAAACAGACAGTGGCCCAGCCTACACTAGTTGTAGGCTTGGGGAGTTTCAGCAAACATGGGGAGTAAAACACAGTACGGGTATCCCGAACTCATCCACAGGCCAGGCAATAGTAGAACAGGGAAATTGTGGATGGACGGCTGACCCAGCGAGGTCATGTTTTTCTCCCCCTGGGTCAGTGCAAGTAAAACAGCTGCTATGGATCACTGTCTCACACAGAACAATGATGGGAGTAGGCGAAAGGAATGCAGAGCTGTGATAGAGACCGCTGTGCCAGGTGCTGTGAGACAAGCTGCAAGCAACTGCAAATTATGAGAACTGCCCCAGCACTACCCTCTGTTCTTCTGTCTCATTATACTGCATGAAAATGTGTCTTTCAGGAATGTAGTGAAAATGTATCTGAATTCCTGTCAACTATTGATTATGTATTAGTTTGACCTATATCTATAGTACAATTTCTCCTGACGGTGTGCAAGTTAGGTGGAGTGATCCCCCTTGCACTATCAATAGACATCAATAGACACATGCCTGCTCTATATCCTTACCGGATATAGGGTCTGATTTCTACAACTCAATTTTGCAACGAGAATAGATCCGCTCTGTTCGGCTGCGGGATTGGTTGAGAGAGGTGACACCTTTGGCGCGCCCCAAGATTTCTTGGAAGGTCTCCCTTCCTCACCCGATCACTGCAGGGACAGACAAGGGCCATCCATTGGTGTATCAGGTATGTGTATAGAAAAGGGGGTGCCCGTAAGGCGTGAGGAGACGTCCTACGCAGGGTATGAAGGAGCGTGCCTGCTCCCCCCCCCCCGAGATATGTGAGCTCACGGGTTAGATTGCCGGCTGAGGTACAATTTGCAACTAATTGACTAATGCACTAGTGTTATTAAGATACAAGCTAAAAGACGTTGTCAGCATTGTGGATTATGTATAAACTATGTTTTTTGTTCTAAATGTCAGAGTGAGTGTGGTGTGAGTGAGATGTGTTCGTTTCAGGGAATGAGTGTCAGCCTGTTTATCTAGTACTGTGTTCTGATTGCATGGAAGCGTGTAAGGGAACATGGACAAGCTTCTGTGAGATCTGTTCCCAAGTGTTTATAACTGAACAATATCACTATACGGTGTTAAGGGTTTGTGGAAACTTTGAGTGAATTAGGAATCAATAGGAATTTTGTAAACATCATGGGAGGCTTCCAGGAGAGAGCTGTGTTTCCACAGGATCTGGCCCATTATGGGTTCCCAGTAAATGGACTAAGCCAGCCCCGAACATCAACAACCCATCTCAACCTGATGACAACAACAGCGACTCCGGCGAGCAATAGCCGCATGGTGTACAAGACATCATATACAGTGCCGTGACTCCTGAGCTGCGACTGGTATTCCCTTAGCAGATTGCACAAAACATCTCATCAGAAAGGTCTCTTGGACACTGGGAACTGCCAGGAGCAATTGGCGGTTATGAGACTCAGAAGCGCACTAATTGTGGGGGTCAGGTACAGTGGTTGATCCAGAGTGGGGACTGTGGTATTTTATTCATCGGGATATTGAAACTGTAGTTAATACTGGTGTGCTGTGTAGTCTTTACTGTTAGTTTACTGACAAGGAATGCTTTGTAGAAGTGTGTAACATAAATCTAGTGTATTCTTATAGATAGTGATTGGTATGCTGATAATCATGCTTTGTTTACTGTAATGCTAGCAAAAGGTGGTTCAAGATGCGATTCATACAACCTGGCTCGTACAAAAAGAAAACGGGGGAAGTGTGGAGAGCTTTTGGGACCCGGAGCACTGGCTCCGGGAGAGGGGCCATGATGGGATGCAGCTGGTAAGGAGATAGGGCCCTGCTCATTAAACCAGGCAAGGTCGTGCTGCCCTCACTCAGGAGCAAGGAAGTGATAAGAACATGCTGCAGTTAAGAAAATTGAGTGGTATGCGGTAAACAATCGGGCATTCATCACGGGACTGTCACAGTATCTAGCGTTGATGGTTACTTTCTCACGTAAAGAACTAACCAATAAGAGAACCCAATTTGGCATATGTAGTAGCTCATTAACTATCGTATAAATGCCTGCGTGTGCTTCAATAAAGCTGAGACTTGTTGATCATGAAAGCATGAGACTTGTCTCCCGCTGATTTCCTACACTCAGGAGACCAGCTCTCCTATGAACAGTCCCTGAGACCTCCTGTTTGAACATGATCTCTTCCAGGCAGCGGGCTTGCCCCAAGAAGACTGTGGCGACCCAGACAGAGGGCCTGCCCAGAAATGTGGTCATTCAGGTCTCTGGCTGCAGGGAGTACCTGAACTTGCTGCTGCTGAGAGAGGATGGGAGGGATGCCACCTGTGTGAGGTGTGAACAGGTAGATGAGCTGCTCAGCCTGGTGGTAGAGCTCAGGGAGGAGGTGGAGAGATTAAGAACTATCAGAGAGTGCGAGCGGGAGACTGACTGGTGGAGTGACTCTGCGAGAAAGATGCAGAGATTGCACCCCCCCAAACCGTAGTGGACCCTCTCCCTTGCTGCAGTCAAGCACAAAGAGCTGACTCAAGAGGAGAGGAGGAATGGCAGCAGGTCCCAGCTCAGAGATGCAGGCGACCCCCACCCCGACCTACCTCGGTTCCCCAGGTGTCTCTGCGTAATAGGTTTGATGCCCTGAAACCAGAGGGAGAGGTGAGTGAGGATGAGGTGGGAAGACTGCCTTCAAGTGTGTCTAAGGTGAGGAGGTCAGCTCCACGCTTAAAGACTGCCTCCTCCAGAAAAGAAAGGAGGGTGATAGTCATAGGTGACTGCCTCCTGATAGGAACAGAGGGCCCAATATGTCGGCCTGACCCTACCCGTAGGGAGGTGTGCTGCCTCCCTGGGGCCCGGGTCAGGGATATTTCTAGAAAACTTCCTGGTCTGATCCACCCCTCTGATTACTATCCGTAATTGATCAAGCCGGCAGTGATGAGGTTGCTGACAGAAGCCTGAGGGCTATAAAAAATGATTTTAGGGGACTGGGGAGGTTAGCTGACAATGCAGGCATACAAGTAGTATTTGCAGGTATTCCTACAGTGGCAGGGAGAGACAATGCAATGACCAGGAAAACCCATCGCATAAACAGATGGCTGAGAGGCTGGTGCAAACGCAAGAATTTTGGGTCCTTTGATCATGGAGCGGTCTACTCGGCACCTGGCCTGAGGTCTGCAGATGGGTATCACCTGTCTCAAAGGGGGAAACGGATTCTTGCTCAGGAGCTGGCGGGACTTGTAGAGAGGTCTTTAAACTAGATATGAAGGGGGAAGGGGATAAAACCAGGCCTGCTAGGAATGAGCCTGGGGGAGCGATAATGGGATTAGGGGTGAGGCGAGGGGCCCAGCTAATGTGTGTCTATAGCAATGCACGCAGCATGGGCAACAAACAAGAAGAGTTGGAAGCCATTGTGTGGCAGGCAAGCTATGACCTAGATGGAAACACAGTGGGACCACTCCCATGACTGGAGTGCTGCGATGGATGGCTACAAACTCTTAGGGAAGGATAGGCAAGGAAGGAGGGGCGGTGGCGTGCCTCTCTATGTTAGAGAGTGCTTTGAGGTTACTGAGCTTATGACTGGGGATGATAAGGTTGAATCCCTATGGGTTAAGATCAGGGGAAGAGCTGACAAGGCAGACATCCTGGTGGACTTCTGTTATAGACCGCTGAACCAGGATGCAGAGACAGATGAGATATTCTATGAACAGCTGGCAGAAGCTGCACGATCACCGGCCCTTGTCCTCATGGGGGACTTCAACTTCCCTGACATATGCTGGGAATACAACTTAGCGCAGAAGAAGCAGTCTTAGAGAGTAAAGGGGTACAAGATGGCTGGTCGCTCCTCAAGGAAGTCTTAAAGGCGCAGGAGCAGGCTGCCCCCGTGAGCCACAAAATGAGCCGGCGCGGAAGAAGAACAGCGTGGATGAATAGGGAGCTATTCTTGAGGCTCCAGGAGAAAAAGAGAATCTACCTCCTGTGGAAGAAGGGACGGGCAACCCGGAAAGAATACACAGAAGTTGTTAAGATGTGCAGGGAGAAAATCAGAAAGGCAAAAGCCCAGCTTGAACTCAACCTGGCTGCTGGGGTAAAAGGGAACAAGAAACTCTTTTACAAGTATATCAACAGTAAGAGGAGGACCAGGGAGAATCTTATTCTGTACTGGATGAGGCAGGGAATGTGACCACTGAGGATAAGGAAAAGGCAGAGGTTCTCAATGCCTTCTTTATGTCTGTCTTTAAAAGTCAGACCAGTTATCCTCTCTGACCTGGCAGCCTTGGCTGGGGAGCAGACTAAACCCCCCACGATTCAGGAGGAAACAGTCAGAGACCTACTACTGGACTGCCACAAGTCCATGGGACCAGATGAGATTCACCCGAGAGTGCTGAGGGAACTGCTGGAGGAGATAGCTGAGCCGCTTTCCATCATCTATCAGTGCTCCTTGTTGATGGGTGAGGTCCCAGAAGACTGGAGGCTTGCCAATGTGACTCCCATCTACAAGAAGGGCTGCAGGGAGGATCCGGGGAACTACAGGCCTGTTAGCCTGACCTCGGTGCCAGGGAAGATTATGGAGCAGATTGTCTTGAGGGAGATCACGAGGCACGTGCGGGACAACCGGGGGATCAGGCCTAGCCAACATGGATTCAGGAAGGGCAGGTCCTGCTCCACCAACCTGATCTCCTTCTATGATCTAGTGACCCGTCTGGTGGATGAGGGAAAGGATGTTGATGTAGTCTACCTAGACTTCAGCAAAGCCTTTGACACTGTCTCCCACAGTATTCTCCTGCAGAAGCTGGCAGCCCATGGCTTGGACAGATACACTCTTGGCTGGGTAAGGAACTGGCTCAAAGGCCGGGCCCAGAGAGTGGTGTCAAATGGAGTTAAATCCAGCTGGCAACCGGTCAAGAGTGGTGCTCCCCAGGGGTTGGTGCTGGGGCCTGTCCTCTTCAATATCTTCATTGATGACCTGGATGAGGGCATTGAGTGCACCCTCAGTAAGTTTGCAGATGACACCAAGCTGGCTGGAAGTGTCAATCTGCCAGAGGGTAGCGAGTCCCTACAGAGGGATCTGGATAGGCTGGATAGCTGGGCTGAAGCCAATGGGATGGGATTCAACAAGACCAAATGTCGGGTCCTGCACTTTGGCCACAATAACCCCAGGCAACGCTACAGGCTTGGGGCAGAATGGCTGGAGGACTGTGTAGAGAAAATGGACCTGGGGGTGTTGATTGATGCTAGACTGAACATGAGCCAGCAGTGTGCCCTGGTGGCCAAGAAGGCCAATGGCATCCTGGCTTGCATCAGAAACAGTGTTGCCAGCAGGAACAGGGAAGTAATTGTCCCTCTGTACTCAGCACTGGTGAGGCCGCACCTTGAGTACTGTGTCCAGTTTTGGGCCCCTCACTGTTAGAAAGACATCGAGGCCCTGGAGCGTGTCCAGAGGAGGGCAACAAAGCTGGTGAGCTCTGGGGTCTGGAGCACAGGCCTTATGAGGAGCGGCTGAAGGAGCTGGGATTGTTCAGTCTAGAGAAGAGGAGGCTCAGGGGAGACCTTATTGCTCTCTATAACTACCTGAAGGGAGGTTGTAGTGAGCTGGAGGTCAGCCTCTTCTCTCGTGTGACTAGTGATAGGACTAGAGGGAATGGCTTCAAGCTGCGCCAGGGAAGGTTCAGGCTGGACGTTAGGAAATACTACTTCTCTGAAAGGGTGGTCAGGCACTGGAATGGGCTGCCCAGAGAGGTGGTAGAGTCACCGAGCCTGTTGGTGTTCAAAGAGCGTTTGGATGTCGTGTTGAGGGACATGGTTTAGCGAAAACCATTGGTGAAGGGCGAACGAATGGTTGGACTGGATGATCCTGTGGGTCTTTTCCAACCTTAGCAATTCTATGATTCTATGATTTCATTTTCTTTTAATCCACAACACACCTCTCGCTTTCATTTCATGTAATTTAATTTAATTTCATTTCATTTCATTTTATTTCACTTGAGTTTAACTGACACCTCTCAATTTCATTTCATTTTAATTTCATTTTGTTTTCCTACAATCCACTTGGCACCACTCCATTTCATTTCTTTTTCCTTCTATTTGCATGACATTACACTGTTACATTTCATTTCAATTTATTTATTTTCATTTGTTTTCCTGTCAGTTAACACGCCTCCACTCCATTTCTTTCATTACCTTTCATTGCCGTTCAGTACCCAAGGCACCAGCCCTTCTCACGTCATTTCATTTCCCTTCAATTTACACTACACTACACTAATTCCTTTTCTTTCCTTTCCCTTCCCTTCAATTAGAACAACACCTACTCCATTTCATTTCATTCCATTTCATCTCATTTCGTTTTCCTGAAGTCCTCAACACACAACACCATTACATGTCATTTCTTTCCACTTCATTTCGTATCATTTCCCTTCAATCCACTCAACACCACTCCGTTCCATTTCAGTTCATTTCATTTCAGTTTCCTTCACTCCACACGAAACCACTCCATTTCATTTCATTCAGTTTCGTTCAATTCCTTTCATTTCTTTTCCCTTCAGTCTACTTTATACCATTCCATTTCATTTCATACCATTTGTTTCATTTTATTTCAATTCATTTCATTTATCTTCAGTCCATATTACATCACAACATTTTGTTTCATCTCATTTCATTTCATCTCATTTCATTTCCCTTCAGTTTAACAGACACCACTCCATTTCATTTCATTTCTTTCCTCTTAATTTCATATAATTTCCCTTCAATGCACTCAACACTACTCCATTTCATTTCAGTTCAGTTCCGTTCTGTTCATTTCATTTCATATCCCTTCAATCCACATGACACCACACTATTTCATTTCCCATCAGTTTAACGAACACCGCTCCATTTCATTTCATTACTTTTTAATTTCATTTCATTTCCCTACAGTCCACTTGGCACCACTCCATTTCATTTCTTTTGCCTTCTATCCTCATGACACCACTCCATTTCTTTTCATTTCAATTCATTTCTTTTCATTTGTTTTCCTGTCAGAAGACACAACACTGTTGCGGACCCCCAAGGGTTCGAAACCGGAATTTAGTCCGTTCGCTGGTCGAGCCGCGTGGGGAGTGATGACATGACCCAATATGAGTGCATCAGAGTCTCCGTTTATTATTCGTTACTTACACACATATATAGATCGTGGTGAACGTGCGTCAGCTTGTAATTGGTTGGAGCATTGCGAAAAGCCCCCTGCCTAACAATACCATTGGTCATGCATGTTTTCATACCATTCCACCGTCTTAATCTCTTCCCAGGCAAGCTACCCCCTTATCTTAACTGAAGCCTCAGTTTGTCTTCCTGCTTTGACAGCTTCAAGGTCTCATAGCCTGGGTTGTGCACATAGCACCCGAGCTCACAGCCATTATAACGAGCTAGTACTTTTCCATCTGTATCTCCTGCCAATTGTTAGGCCTGTTCTGCTCGTACAACTGTTCAAGAGACCCATGACCCCCTCGGCTGTGGAGCCATCCCTCAACACAACACCACTTCGTTTCCTTTTATTACCTTTCATTTCCATTCAGTACTCACGGCACCAGCCCATCTCATATCATTTCATTTAATTTCCCTTCAGTATACACTGTACTACTCTAATTTTTTCCTTTCCTTTTCCCGTCAGTTGACACAACTCCATTTCATTTCATTCCTTTTGCTTTTATTTCCGTTCAGTACCCCCCGTACCAGTCCATTGCATGTCATTTCATTTCATTTCCCTTCAATCCATAGAGCTCCATTCTACTCCACTCTACTCCATTTCCTTTCATTTCACTTTCCCTCAATCCACTCAGTACCATATAATTTCATTTTGTTCATTTCATTTCAATTCAATTCATTTTGTTTCATTCTCCTTCAATCCACATGACATGACTTCATTTCATTTTTATGCACAGAATCACAGAATGGCCCGGGTTGGAATGGACCTCAAGGATCATCAATCTCCAACCCCCCTGTCACAGGCAGGGCCACCAACCTCCCCATTTAATACTAGATCAGGCTGCCCAGGATCCCATCCAACCTGGTCTTGAACACATCCAGGGACGGGCATCCACAACCTCTCTGGGCAGCCTGTTCCAGCGCCTTACCACTCTCATAGTAACGAACTTCCCCCTGACATCCAACCTAAACCTTCCCTCCTTCAACTTCAAACCATTTCCCCTTGTCCTGCTGTTATCTACCCTTTCAAAGAGTTGACTCCCCTCCTGTTTATAGGACTCCCTTTAGGTACTGAAAGGCTGCAATGAGGTCACCTTGCAGCCTTCTTTTCTCCAGGCTGAACAAGCCCATCTCCCTCAGCCTGTCTTCATAGGGGAGGTGCTCCAGCCCCCTGATCATCTTAGTGGCCCTCCTCTGGACCCTCTCCAACAGCTCTCTGTCTTTCTTGTACTGGGGGCTCCAGACCTGGACACAGTACTCCAGATGGGGCCTCACAAGAGCAGAGTAGAGAGGGACAATCACCTCTCTGTCTCTGCTGGCCGCCCCTCTCATGATGGAGCCCAGGATACCATTTGTTTTCCAAGCTGCAAGAGCACACTGCTGGTTCATATTAAGTTTTTCATGCACCAGTACCCCCAGGTCCTTCTCTGCAGGGCTGCTCTCAAGGACTGCTCCTTCCAGTCTGTATTATATGCCTGGGATTCCTCTGGCCCAAGTGCAAAACCTTGCACTTTATTGTGTTCAACCTCATTAGGTTCACCTGGGCCCACCTCTCAAGTCTGTTGAGGTTCCTCTGAATGGCATCCCTTCCTTCCATTGTGTAACTGCATCACTCAGCTTGGTGTCATCATCAAATTTGCTGAGGGTGCACTCAATTCCGTTGTCAATGTCATTGATAAAGATGTTAAAGAGCACCGGTCCCAAGACAGACCCCTGGGGGACACCGCTCGTTACCAGCCTCCACCTGGACGTAGAACCATTAATCACCACCCTTTGTCTACGGCCTTTCAACCAATTCATTATCCATCGGGTGGTCCACCTATCAAATCCACATCCCTCCAATTTGGAGATAAGGATGTGGTGGGGGACCATGTCAAAGGCCTTGGTCAAGTCCAGGTAAATGACATCGGTCGCCTTCTCCTCATCTACCAACACCGTCACTCCATCATAGAAGGCCACAAGATTGGTTAAGCATGACCTTCCCCTGGTGAAGCCGTTGCTGGCTGTCTCGGATCACACGCTCATTCCTCTTGTGATCAAGCATGTCGTCCAGGAGGATCTGTTCCATGTTCTTCCCAGGTACAGAGGTGAGACTCACCGGCCTGTAGTTCCCCAGGTCCTCCTTGCTCCCTTTCTTATAAATGGGAGTGATGTGACCCTTCCTCCACTCATCCGGGACCTCACCTGACAGCCACTTTTCAAATATGATGGAGAGAGGCTCGGCAACCACCTCAGCCAGCTCCTTCAGAACCCTGGGATGCACGCCATCCAGCCCCATAGACTTGTACGCATTCAGTCTCATGAGGCGGTCTCGGACTTGCTTTGCCTTTACAGTGGGGGGGATTTATTCCTCAGGTCCCCACCTAGAGGTTTAGGGATGCAGGGCTCAGGGACATGAGAAATATTAGAATCCTGGCTGGCTGCCAGTGAAGATCAAGGCAAAGAACTCATTCAGTACCTCAGCCATCTCTTCGCCTGTTGAAGCCAGTTCTCCTTTTACATTTACCAAAGGAGCTACACTCGCTTTGGCCTGTCTCTTCTGGCCAATGTACCTGTAGAATGTCTTCATATTGTTTTTCACATCCCTCGCCAAGTTCAGTTCTGCCTGCGCCTTGGCTTTCCTGATCCCATGTCTGCAAGTCCAGATGACATCCCTGTATTCTTCCCAGGTGACACGCCCTTGTTTCCAGAGCTTGTATGCACCCTTCTTTGCCCTCACTATGTCCAGCAGGTCCTTGCTGAGCCATGCCGGTTTCCTGCCTCCTCTGCCCGCTTTCTTATTCAGAGGGATGGAGAGCTCTTGTGCTCTCAGAAAGGCATCCTTGAAGAGTATCCGGCTTTCCTCAACATCTTTGTCTTTAAGGACAGCATCCCAGGGGATCTTGGCCAACAATTCCTTGAACAGCTTAGAGTTTGCTCTTCTGAAGTTCAGGGTCCTGACACCATTTTTTTCCAGGCCCACATTCCTCAAGATCATGAACTCGACCAGGGCATGGTCACTGCAGCCCAGGCTGCCTCCAACCTTAGCACCTTTAATGATCTCCGCATTGGTGAGCAGCAGGTCCAGCAACGCTTCATCTCTGATCAGTCTAGCCAATACCTGAACCAGAAAGTTCTCATCAATGGATTCCAGGAGCCTCCGGACCTCTTGCAGCTCGCTGTGTGGTCTTTCCAACAGATATCTGGATGGTTGAAGTCCCCCACCAGGATGAGAGCCTGTGAGCATGATTCCTCCTGCATCTGAAGCAAGAAGGCCTCGTCAACAGTCTCGCCTTGATCAGGTGGCCTGTAGTATACCCCTATCACCAGCTGGCCCTTATAAGTCCTGTCCTTAATTCTAACCCACAGTCTCTCAACCTGTTCCTGACAGTTTCTCAGAGGGAGCTCCTCACAGTCTATCTACTCTTTGACATAGAGGGCAACTCCCCCACCCTTCCTACCTTGCCTATCCCTTCTGAAGAGCCAATACTGCAGTTATGGGAGTCATCCCACCATGTTTCCATGATAGCAACGAGGTCACAACGTTCCAAGTGCATCAAGGTTTTTAACTCGTCCTGCTTATTTCCCAGGCTGTGTACATTGGTATAAAGGCACTTCAGCTGGCTTTCCATCTCACTGCCTTTATAGAGGACCTAGGATCCCCTAGAACAGCAGCATTCCCTTGCCCTACTCCATCCCTTTGTACTCCACCCTCTTTGCCCATCAAGTTTGGTATGAGCTCTCGAACTACAGTGGCCCTCATTTTGTACCCTTCCCCCTTCGTACCTAGTTTAAAGACCTTTCAGTGAGTCCCACCAGTTCCTTGGCTAGGATCTTCTTATCCCTTGGAGACAGGCTACTTCCATCTGCAGCCATCATGCCAGGTGCTGAGTAAATTTCTCCATGGTCAAAAAAAAAAAAAAAAAAAAAAACCTCACAAAATTCCTGTGTTTACACCAACCTCTAAGCCATTTAGTTATCAGGTGGTTTTTTTGCATCCTCTCAGTATCTTCTCTGCCACTGAAGTTATAGCAGAAAAAATCACCTGCACACCTGTTCCATCAACTGCCTGCCCCAGCCCCCTGAAGTCTTTCTTGATAGTCCTCAGGCTTTTCTCAGTGACTTCATCACTGCCAGCCTGAACTATCAATAAGGAGTAATAATCAGAAGGGTGAATCAGTCCAGGAAGTTTCCTAGAAATGTCCCTGACCCATGCCCCAGGGAGGCAGCACACTTCCCTACAGGTAGGATCAGGCTGTCATATAGGCCCTTCCATTTCTCTCAGAAGGAAGTCGCCTATGACAACCACCCTTCTGTCCTTCTGGGTGGAGGTGGTCTTGAGGGGTGGGGTAGACTGCTTTACCTGAGGCAACTTCATGGGTGGACCTCCCTCCACACCCTCACTCGCCTCTCCCTAGAGTTCCAGGGCCTCAAACCTATTTCACAGAGGCACCTGGGGAACCGAGGATGATCCAGATGGGGGATACCCACTTCGCGAAGCTGGTATCCGTTTCCACTCCTCCTCCTCTCACAAACTGCCTCGCTCTGCTCAGCAACAGCAGGGCAGGGGGTCCACCACTGTCTGGTGAATATCACCTTGATGCCTTTCTGGGGGAGAGTTACACTGCTTTTGCCACTGCCCCACACCCCCCAGTTCTTCACTGTTGTTGCTGAGGGGAAGAGAGGACAGGGGGCTCACTGCAGCAGGAAAACTGTCTGCCTGCCTGTTCCCCTGTTTGCAAGGCGGCAGGGGTGATGTGCACCATGTGGAGCCTCAGCTGGCTGCCTAGATCTCAGGGCTGATAGGGACTGGCACCAACAATCAATCTCCCTCTCACATTCCTTTATGGTCCTCAGTCTCTTCACCTCCTCCTTCAGGTCAACCACAAGGCTGAGTAAGTCACGTCTTACACAGTTGCTGTCTCCATCGCCTAGCACTGCAAAGGCCAGGCTCTGGCACTTACCACAGCCAGAGACCTGCACACTAGCATGTTGTTTCGGGATCTCAGACTGTGTCTCCACATTTTTCTTAGCAGCAGACTTCCTTTCATGTGTGCATAGGACCTCAGTCTGGGTCTCCACATTCTTCTTGGCCGGAGTCTTCCTTTTATGTGTGCATGGGACCTCTGTATGGGTCTCCACATTTTTTGTGGCAGTAGCCTTCCTCCGGGGTGCATCCATGGCAAACCAGCAGACACACTAGCATTACTAGAGTAGCCTTAATGAGGTGTGACTGATCAGCTCTGCCCTGCTGCCAGTAGTGCTGGCTCCGCCCTCATTCCTTGCCCCTTGCCCTCATTTCTTTTCATTTCTTTTCCTGTCAATACACACGACTCCACTCCATTTTATATCATTTTCTTTCTTTTCCATTCAGTACCCACGGCACCATCCCATCTCATCTTGTAATTAAGTTACCTGGTTCAATCTGTGTCCTTGACAGGGGGCAGCAGACCTGCAGACCCTCCAGTCCAATAAAAAAGGAAAGAGAAAAGGGGGAGGGTAGGGAGATGGGAGTTGGGCCCAAAGACAGAATAGCAGCAACTATATAAGGAGTAAAGTTAATCTTACTAAATATGAGATTGGAATGCAAGATAACACAATATCATGCAATCTAATTGGAATTGAGGCTAATAAACCAAACAAAATGAGAAAGCGTCCAAAACCGAAAGCCTTACTCTGAACTGAAGGAGCAACGGCTGGTGAACACACCTGACGTGCAGAATCAAACTCTATAACCACAAAGTAGTTACAAAATCAGGTATGTTTAATCAATGCTATACAGACGCCAAGTGCAAGGGGGATAGCTCCACTTGCACACAGTCAGGAAAAAGCGTGCTACAGATATAGGCTGATCTAATACATAATCAGAAGTTTTCATGAATTCAGATACATATTCATTACATCCCTGAAAACCCATTAACATGTGGTCCCTTCCCCCGCTGCGCGTATGTAGTGAGTCGTGAGGGTTTCCTCCTGGTGGTCGTGGGATGAAGGCTCATCGTCTTCCTCGCGAAGGTTCGTAGTCTTCCTTGCTGTAAACTTCTAACCCCGTGGGAGGGGCACCTCCCAAACCAGTTTCAGCTTGCCCTGTGTACATCTAATCACCTCACTGTTGAACATCCTTGGGCTGTTTTCAAGCTCTTGAAGGGCAGAATCAGGTCCCTGCAGTATAGAAAGAAAGGCTTCATAGCAAGAAAAGAGAAAGCAGCTTCACAAGGTAGACATAAGGGGCAAATAGAGATAGTTTATGTAGAGAATGTTAGAAAACAAGGGATTCCAAGTACTTTCACAGGCGCTAGGTCCAGAATAACAAGGAGAATGAAGGCCATAAAGATAAGGACCAGAGAACAGCTTGAAAACATTTGGCAGGGAGGTGATTAGATGTCTGAAGTGCAAGCTGGAACCAGTTCAGGGGATGCCCCCCCTTCGGGGTCAGAAGTTTGCAGCGAGGAAGACTATGAGCCTTTGCGAGGAAGACTATGAGCCTTCATCATCACGATCTACTACGCATGCGCAAGGGGGGGGAGGGACTGTATGCTAATGGGCTCTCGGGAATGTAGTGAATATGTATCCGAATTCCTGATTATGTATTAGTTTCACCTATATCTATAGCACGATTTCTCCTGACAGTGTGCAAGTTAGGTGGAACGATCCCCCTTGCACCAGGGTGTACGTGCGTCACCAATAAACACATGCCTGCTCTATATCCTTACTGGCTATAGAGTCTGATTTCCGCACGTCAATTTGGCACCCCAGGTGGGACCCACTCTGTTTGGCTGCAGGACCGGCTGAGAGAGGGGACACCTTTGGCACGCTCCAAGATGTCTTGGAAGGACTCCCTTCCTCACCCGATCACTGCGGGGACAGACAAGGACCATCCATAGGCGGACCAGGTATGTGTATGGGAAAGGGGGAACCCGTAAGGCGTGAGGAGACGTCCTACGCAGGGTATGAAGGAGTGTGCCTGCTCCCCCCCCCGAGGTATGTGAGCTCACGGGTTAGGTTGCCGGCTGGGGTTGGAAGACTCCCTGGGGAGTTCATACAAGGGGAACTGTAAGTCGTACGCGAGGAAAGAGCAACAGCACTCCCTTAGGTGATTGGTAACAGCAGGGATTTTGTCAAATGATAACGTGGATTCTCCTGGAGATAGTAGTGGGAGTTATAGGTTGTATTATTGTTATCACCATCTGTTGAGTGTTCGGTACCGTGTATCTAATCATTTCAGGTCAAGCTGACTTTCGGAAAAATATTAAAGCTTGCAGCTGATTGACTAATGCACTAGTGTTATTAAGATTCCAGCTAAAGGATGTCGTCAGCACTGTGTATTAAGTATAAACCATGGTTTTTGTTCTAAATGTCAGAGTGAGTGTGGTGTGAGTGAGACGTGTTCCATTCAGGGAATGAGTGTCAACCCGTTTATGTAGTACTGTGTTCTGATTGTGGGAAAGTGTGCAAAGGAAGGTGGACAGGCTTCTGTGAGATCTGTTTGCAAGTGTTTATAACTGAACAATATCACTATACAGTGTTAAGGGCTGTTTGTGGAAACTCTGAGGAAATTAGGAATCAATAAGAATTTTGTAAACATCATGGGAGGCTCCCAGGGGAAGGAAATTCCAAAACAAACCCCTTTGGAATGAGCATTGGCACATTGGTGGGATATTGCAGGGGAACCTGGAGGCACCCTGAGTAAGAAAACTTTAATCAAGTATTGGAATCAATGGTGGTTAGTATATAAGTTAAAAGACCATGAGAAGTGGCCTCAGAATGAGACCCTAAACTATAATGCCTTCATATAGTTACTGTTATTCTTAAGGAGGGAGGGAAGATAAATGAAATAACATGAACAGTTTTTATAATTGAGTGCTCTAATCACAAGACTAAGTAATGGGTGTTTGTGGAAACTGAAGAACTGTATTGTTTGATTTGTGGGTTCTGAAGGGAATGGGACAAACAATTTTGATGGTATAGGTAAGTGTAATTGTTAATGGTATACAGAACCTTAACTGAGGGTATGTGGAAGTGTGATTGAGGGTATGAGCAGTGGCCAAAGGAAAAAGGGTTAAAGAGAAAGTGAGTTTATCTGCACTGGCATGAGAGCAGCCCCCCCACACCATTCCTCTGCGAGCAGAACTCTCGGAGTGAGTGCTGGAGTCAGAGACTGCTGTTGTAAACAGCGTTACTTACGAATAGGGGGAGGTGGAGAGGATGGGGCACTGGAAGTGAGAATAGCCTTCATGTGCAAAGATCTAGGAAACCTGAAATCGCACTGTTAGTACTGGAAGCCTCTGGAGAGAAGGTGGTGAAACTGAAATGTAACGTGAGTACTTTATGTAATGATGAGAGTTTGGAAAGTGAAAAGTTTGAGAAGGACACAGGCTGAGGAAGGAAAAGATGAGCAAGGTGTAACAGGGTTGTCAGAACCAAAGAGGGTGAGCAATATGAAGAAAAAGACTAATTGAGAAACAGAGATAATAAGGAAATTGGGAATAGCAACAGCTGTTACTGTTGCGGTGCTAGAGTAGAGCCATAGGACCCAGAGGTCCCCTTAGAAAGAGGGGGAGGAGCCTGGAAGAACCCATGGAGGGTTCCACCCCTGCTGGACTGCAAGCAGTGTGCAAATTGCAGGGAAATGAGACCTTGGTGGAGAAATCCAACTGTCTCTTATTGCAAAAAGCTGAAAGATGGGAACCTGAGAAGTTATTCCTAGCAAATCCAGTGGTTAAATTGCAGCTAGGAGAGCTGGATAAAGAGGTTTATTTTCTGGTGGGTACGGGTGCCTCTTACCACCCATAGATGATTTTGCAACAGTAGTAGGAGCTACTGCCCAACAAGAAAGGCTTACCTTTTCGGATCAACTAAATACGGGCTGAGAAAATAAGTAGGAATACATAAATTCCTTTACATGCCACGTTGTCCAAAACTGTTACTCAGGCAAGACTTATTAGAACAAATGGATGCAGAGATTAAATTCAATAAAACTGGAGCTAAGGGTCAAACAAGATTAACTGATGGAAAATTGTAAGTCTGGCATTAACACAAACTGGGAAAAACAATGGTGTACCCCCAGAAGTTACAGAAATCTTAAATAAAGTATGCTTAGGAGTGTGGGTACCAGGGATGCATGGTAGAGACAAAATGCAGCCCTAAGTTAAAAGCAAGAGCTAGGGCTAGCCCAGTCAGGGTAAAGCAGTGCCCTTTGAGGATATGCAACTGTAGAAGGATAAAAGAAAAATAGATAACTTTTGGATTTTGGATAACTAATTGAATGTGAATCCAAATACAATATTCCAATCTTGCCGATGAAAAATTGGATAGCAAGTGCTATAGTTTAGTACAAGATTGGAGGGCAAGTAGTAGAATTGTTGAATGTATACACTCCGTGGTGGCAAATCCATACACTTTAGTAACTAAGTTAGGGAATGAGTAGGTGGAGTTTACCTTCTGGATTTGAAGGATGCCTTTTCTGCCTAGTTTGGCCAAAGGAAGCCTAAGGTTATTTGCCATTGAATAGGAGAGCCCTAGTTCGGGACAAAAAAAGACTCAGTTAACCTGGACAGTGTTACCCAGGGTTGTGAGAATAGCCCAATGATTTTTGAGAACTGGTCAACTCGTGAGCCTGAGATTTGGGTTTCTCCATCCCACGGTGGAACTTTACTGCAGAATGTGGATGCCACAGAAACAAAGAGGACTGTGTGCAATGGACTGTGAGTGTGCTGAATTTCTTTGTTTAAATGATTATCAAGTTTCTCAACAGAAGGCACAAATAACTCAACAGCAAGTGACGTATCTGGGCTAGGAGATTACAGCTGGACTTTGAACCTTAAGGACTGCCAGGAAAGAAGCCATCTGCCAAACCCCTGAGCCACAAAGTGCCAAGGAACTCCGTACATTCTCAGGAATGACAGGAGGGTGCTGACTGTGGATACACAGCTACAGACGGTTGGTAAAGCCCCTTTGTGAAGTGAGTAAGAGATGGCCAGAGTGGCTGAGGGCAGTGGCTGCAGTAGTGCTCAATATTCCAGAAGCCAGTAAATTTACTCTAGGCCAAAGAATAACAGTTTTAATATCTCATACGGTGTCTACTGTATTGGAGGTAAAAGGGGGGCATTGGCTTTCACCCCCAAAAATTCCTGAAATACCAGGCCATCCTGGTAGAACCGGATGATGCAGAAATAATTGTAACTAATATTGTCAACCCAGCATCTTTCTTTAGCGGAACTCCTGGAGAACCAGTACTTCATGACTGCTTTGAAACAACTGAAGCTATCGACTGTTGCCAGTCGGACCTGAAAGACGACCCCTTAGAAGATGCAGAAGACCCTTGTTTTTCACCCCTAGATAGGAATCTAATTCATGATTTAGATGGGAAGAGAGCAAGCTGACAGATGGGTACATGCCCAGATGGACACACTCTTGTGCCCTTTAGTATTCTATGGAAATTGGTTCTAAGGGAGGATAAGAAAATGTACTGGGCAAACGGACATTACAAATATGATCGTAGTACCAGGAACAGGGTACAAGTGGGCCTGTTGGGAAAGGGAACCTTCCAGGGCAACAGTGACAAATTGATTTCTCGAAACTCCCAAGAAAAGGGGGGTATCGCTCTATGTTGGTACTAACTGATACCTTTTCAGGATGGCCAGACGTAGCAATCTCATCAGATAGAGGCCCACAGTTTTTTGCCAAGGTGGTCCAACAAATAAGCACATTATTAGGAATTGATTGGCAATTGCACACACCTTATAGACCGCAGTCAAGGAGACAGGTGAAAAAACGAATCACCTGATCAAATTACAGATAGTAAAACTTGGCCAAGAGTCTGGGATTCACTGGCCGCCGGCACTGCCTTTGGCATTTCTGAGAATTCAGACTAAACCCCGAACCAAGGAAGGATTAAGCCCACATGAGATTCTTTATGGGCAACCTTATACTGTACAAAAGGAAATCTCTATGCAGGTGGGGGATAAGGTGTTGAGTGAATATATGGTCAGCTTGGCGAAGCAATTAAAGAAAATTGAACAAGCAGTATTCGGTGCCAGGGCACGAGGCCTAGATGGTCCACTGCATGATGTATTGCCAGGCGACTATGTTTATGTTAAATCTCTCTCAGATTCACCTCTGGAACCAAAGTGGGAAGGACCCTACCAAATTCTCCTGACCACCCATACCACTGCCAAGGTAGAGGGACTTACACTGTGGACACGTCATACCTACCTGAAGAAAGCACCAGGACCACAGTGAACAGCGGAAGAGAGCGGACCACTGAAAATCAGGATCCAAAAGCATGCATAAGATTTTGATAATAGTCAGTATGATTGGAGCAGTAGTCACAGCTTGGCAAGAGAATAGCTACTTAAAAATAACTGATAGAATTGGCCAGGCTCTCAACAAATCTTGCTGGATATGCACTGCCTTCCCTAGAGGGGAGGGAAAGGTGCCAGTTTATGGGATAGTGGCACTAAATTGGACAATTCCAGATTGGGTAGAGCATGGAAAGTGTAAGTTTAGGATAGAAGACAAGTCACAAAAGGGACCTAAGTTTGATTTACTAGATATTAACTTTACTAGATCTATCTTTGTAGACAGAAAAACTGATGGTAAAGGTTGGATGGGGGTGAGATGGCGTAACTAGACAAGCATAGGGTGTAGTTGGGAATATGGAAATTCTGGGGCAGTATCAGGGATCAGTGAAGCTGGAAGGTGGAACCAAGGTGAGGGGTGGGATCCTAGGATCGATAAGGAGTCACATTCGGTCTCAGATAAGAACGTACTCGGAATTGTAGAGATGGGAGCATCATTCACTCATCAGGAAAATATGGCCACGCCATGTAAGTTACCTCATGGACACTGGTGGCTATGTGGAGACGGCCAGGCATGAAAGGCATTACCTTTAAATTGGACAGGGACTTGTACTACAGGATACTTAATACCCCAGACCACGGTGCATGAGGAAATCCCTTGGGGACTCCTGAGAACCCCCTGAATTAGAACTAAGCGTACATACAACCCCCTAGCTATATACAACAAGGGATACCACAGTTTTCTGAGAGCTCTTATCCCAGCTCTAGGAGTTATCCAGCTAGAAAAAGCTATAGTAAATATCTCTGCAACTCTGGAAATCATGGAGAATGCCACAACAGATGCATTACGGGCAATCCAAGAAGAGGTATCCTCTTTATCCTAAGTAGTGCTCCAGAATAGGATGGCATTAGACCTATTAACAGCCAAGGAAGGAGGGGTATGTACAATAATAAATCAGAGTTGCTGTGCTTACATCAGTAAGGATTTAAGAACTGAAACAGATTTAAGGAAAATTTGGGAACAGACGAAAGTCCTGCATAGGACAAGTCAGGATGACACCAACTGGAAGGAAGATTTATGGAACTTGCTTACTAGCTGGCTACCAAATCTAGGATGGTTAAAGCATCTCTTCCTAGTTTGTATCATCTTAGTACTGATTGGTGGTTTTATCTGTGTGATGATAAAGTGCTCTGCCTGCCTGTGCCGAAATACGAGAAAAGAATACGAGATATGGAAGAAACATGAGCTAAGGCAAAAGGTGGAAAGTGGGACCTATTTTGGGACACATAGAACAGATTAGAGAATCTAGCAGGTAGAAGTCCTGCTAGATTATAGAAAAGGGGGGAATTGAAGGGCAAAATCAGGTCTCTGCAGTATAGAAAGAAGGGCTTCATAGCAAGAAAAGAGAAAGCAGCTTCACAAGGTAGACATAAGGGGCAAATAGAGATAGTTTATGTAGAGAGTATTAGAAAACAAGGGATTCCAAGCACTTTCACAGGCGCTAGGTCCAGAATAACAAGGAGAATGAAGGCCATAAAGATAAGGACCAGAGAACAGCTTGAAAACATTTGGCAGGGAGGTGATTAGATGTCTGAAGTGCAAGCTGAAACCAGTTCGGGGGATGCCCCCCCTTCAGGGTCAGAAGTTTGCAGCGAGGAAGACTATGAGCCTTTGCGAGGAAGACTATGAGCCTTCATCATCACGACCTACTACGCATGCGCAAGGGGGGGGAGGGACTGTATGCTAATGGGCTCTCGGGAATGTAGTGAATATGTATCCGAATTCCTGATTATGTATTAGTTTCACCTATATCTATAGCACGATTTCTTCGGACGGTGTGCAAGTTAGGTGGTGTTGCCTTTCGCAGGCAACCGTGATGTTCGTTGCTTTGGGGAGCCTGCGGCTTGGCCATATACCGAGGTGACACCAATATGATGAGCGGTAAAATGGCGTTTATTAAGTTCTAACAAGCACTTATATATCTTTTAACCCTTCGTGTACGCCCACTGGATGGTACACGTGGCACGTGCCTAACACATGGGGAGGAGCCTGACACGTTACATCCCGAGACCCCGATCACGCCTATTACAACATCTCCCCCTCCCCATGCCACAGAAAGCTGACCCGTTACAACGCGAACGCAAATCCTAACTCTATTTCTAATCCTAAGTGCATCTATAGTTGCTCCTGAATGCGCTGATACGCGTACTGCTGACGTGAGATTTCCTCTATGAAGTTTCTTAAGCATGCCCTAAGAAGCTGAACAAAGCATGGAAGACAGAGCATAATAGCCAAGAATATTGCTAAACCTACGATAAGCGTTTTAAGCATTTGTTTTAGCCACGGCTCCAATTTCCCAAACAGACCCTCCAACCATTCACCGAAGGGATCGGCCTGCACCTTGATCTTCTGTGTGTGGCCTTGCATCCACTGTAGTTGTTTATGGATCGATGCGCTGTGATCACTTAACTTGAAGCAACAGAACCCTTCGACATCCTCACATCCGTGGCTTTGAGCTAAAAGCAAGAAGTCAATAGCCACCCGGTTTTGCAGCAACGCATGTAGGATACTATTCATATCCTCAAGCATTTAATTCAGCACACGGGTAGTAGCGTTGGCCTGTTTGACCGACCAGCAAGCTAACCGCTCTATTTCCTTCAGCGCTTGTGCTGCACCTACGGGCGTGAATAGTGATGCAAAAACTCTCGCAGTCATTCCCCAAAGACGAACTTCGTCACTACAGTTAGGCGATAACTGCTGCAAGTCTCGTTTAGTTTGCATTCGAGTACGATTCATTATCTGAAGCCATTCTGAAACCTTTGGGGAAAGGACAGTTAACTGTCCCAAGTAACATGGCCCCCCCACCGGTTTAACTGGAATTCCCTGCCAGGCGCGATCTCCGCAAATAAGGAAAATACCTGACGGCAGCGCTTTAGCTGTGTCATTATTCCAGATGTTCCTTTCTTCGCCCTGACCTCTGAGAGCTGGCCCAACACAACAACCACTGGTATTACTGCCGCCGGCATTATAACCGCTGCAGGTCAAATTCCTAGGAAAGCCGTCGGGCCGTGCTATGGTGACAGTTGTGTCTACCGAAATCCAGACACCCGTGCAGCTGTTGTTAGACAGCATGAATGTGGTTTTGTTTGCCGTGTAACCGCAATACTCTTTTCCCCAGTAATAGTGGGCCCTATCCCTCGGAAACACATCAGTAAATGGATCAGAGCGATTAATACGGCTATTCCAGTACGGGCCCTTTTGGGAGATGGAATCAAGAAGGCTGTAGTTGTGGTTTGGGACCTTTGCAAATCCTATACAGCCAGGAGATAACCAAGTTGTATTCACCCAAGTGTCATTAGGCACTCCCTGCGACCCCAACAACTGTAGCTCCTGGGGTTCCCAAGGGAGGGAGACATTCAACCTGCAGATGACACAAGCTACTTTCTTCCCTACATTGTCAACTGTTTCATTTGCCAGGTCAGTGTCATTAAACTGAGGGCTCCCGCAGTAAACATAGCATGGGTCGGAGCGGTTGGAGATGTTATACGCCCGCAGGTATCCTAGGAACTCAGGTGGATCACTGTTCCCCACCCAGAAGGGAACCCCTATCAAGCATGTCCGAAAGGGCGAGGTGGCTGACTGCAAGCTAAGGCAGAAATCTGTCCGCCCTGTTTGGTTCGCCCATGTAACCCAAACATTCCCCGGCTGCTGCAACAAATGGACTGCACCACCCCCTGGCAAAGAACATAGACACAGACACATTAGCAGAGGTAGAACCAAATTTCTCGGTGTGGGCAGTAACGGCCGTGTTGCCGGGTCCGTGTCCTGGCCTGTCTTCGGTGGTCCACGCACCCATATAAGTGTTTTTTTCCGCTTCTCCGGTGTCGGGGCCTTCGGCTTCCCCAGTAGCCACGCCTGCAACAGAAACGCTCAGTTCTCGTTACTTGAGGCCAAACTCTGGCTTAACTTTCCTCGATGAAACCCATATAATGTTTCCCGACTCTTTGTTTTTGACCGCCGCGTAGCCTCTGCCCCAAACTAAAATAGACCACCCTGATTCCCATAACCCACTGTCGATCTTAATCTTCACCGGTGGTCCTTCTTCCATAATCCTCGGTTGCCAGTGCTTTTGCATAGGGGTGCGGTGATTCTCCCCCCGTTCAAAATGGTTTAATGCGTACAACGCACGAGCCAACAACTCTCCCTGTTGGCTCACTGGAATCTTTCCCCTGTAATTTTCCCCTTCCCCAAGGACACGCAACTTTTCCTTGAGGAGCCGATTCGCTCTTTCGACAATAGCCTGGCCCTGCGAGTTGCCAGGGATTCCAGTACTATGCGTGATGCCCCAACATGCTAGCCACTCCTTGGTGGAGCGCGAGATGAAGCAGGAGCCATTGTCTGTCTTAATGTGACTCGGTAGGCCTAACGTCGCGACGCACACCGACCAGTGATGTTGTGCTGCAGAAGAATTCGCGCGGCCATGTTGGGTAGCAACAATGACAGTGGACGCGGTATCAACAGTAACCTCAAGCCAAGACCTCGGCGCCAGAAGAGGCTCCAGCGTGAAGTCCGTCTGCCAAACGTCGAGAGGCACAATTCCCCTAGGGTTCACTCCCGCACTAAGCGCAGGGGCCGAATTACAGTGAGGGCATGCCTGCACCACCTCCCGGGCCACCGCCATAGGAATAGAACATGTCCTTGACAGTGCTCGAGCCCCTAGGTGTAGCGTGGAATGTAGGTCTCTAGCCTCCCTCTCCGTAAGAACCTTGTGCCCTGCGTGTTGGTCAGCGAGGGCATTGCCAGTTGTAAAGAACCCCGGAACTTCTGAATGACTTTGCACATGAAGAACGGCAGCGGGCGCTGTCCTTGCCGTCAATGCTTCCTCCAAGAGGAAGGCAATCGAAGTACTGGGTTGCCCTTCCTGCCCCATTCGTAGTAACATTTTTGCAATGAAAGCAGAGTCAGTGACTACATTGCAAGGGGTGTCTGGCCAGAGGAGCAGTGCCATCGCTACCGCCCGCGCCTCAAGTGTCTGAACACTGACACCGTGATCTTGAAATGTTCTAATTTCCCAGTCACCCGTCTGGTTCTTCCAGACGACCGCCCCCTGACCTGTCGATGAAGAGGCATCCGTAAATACTGTCGGACCATCAAGGGGAGAAGCAACAACCCGAAGACGGAGTGACACCCGGAGCGGGCGTGCCAGCTCGAAAATCGGAAGGGAACCCGCATACCTAAGCTCGCCTCCGAACCCATGCAGGGCCAGGAGGATTTCGTCAGGCAAGATCTGTGAATCTCGGAAGAACCTGGGCAGGTGGACTATATCCAAATCCTTTCCAAAATCCCTAAATGCAGCTGTCCTTGCCTTACTAAGCAGCAGGGAAAGAAGCTCCACCCATGGGGTAAATGCCCGCACCGGCTGTGCTGAGAACAGCCAGCGCAGAGGTTGCGGACAGGAGCCCAGTGCATGACCAATGACAGCTACGGCCCCATCCTGGCAGCGAATAACAGCGCCCTCTAGGGGGATACCCCGTGTCCACCTGGACAAACTTGCTGTTGAGCACAGTGATAGCATTTCTCGCCAGGCAGCGTCCATCTCTGGGGTCCACTCTCTCCTTTCCCGTGGGTCTGAGCCCTTCAGCTGGTCGTAAAAGGGCTTCATTAATCGGGGTGGAATACCCAGCGCTCCCCGGACCCACTGGATAGCCCCTACCAGTTTCTGAACATCCCACAGGTTGGTTACGTGAGGCTTAATCTCCAGGTCCTCGGGGATAACTGTGGATGATCCAAACTTATATCCCAGGAATTCTATCCCTGGCCCTCGTTGTACCTTTTCTTGGGAGATCGTGAAACCTGCACCCGTGAGCGCGCCTGACACCCGTGCTTCTAGGGCTTGTAGTTCGGAACCTGTCGGAGCTGCAAGCAGAAGATCATCCATGTAATGGACAATCTGGCAGTCTGGCATGTCGCGTCTCACTGGCGCGATAATTGTATTCACCACAAGCTGACAAATAGTAGGTGAACAGTCCATTCCCTGAGGGAGAACCTTCCACTGAAACCTTTGAGCTGGGCCCTGGTTATTCCATACAGGGACCGTGAATGCAAAAGCCTCCCGGTCCTGTTCTGCCAACGGGATGGAGAAAAAAAAAATCCTTAAGGTCAGTGACCATAAGGGGCCATCCCCTGGGAACGGCTGCAAGTGATGGACCGCCTTGCTGAACGGGACCGAACTGGACGAGCTGTGCATTAACAGCCCGAAGATCATGCAATAAACGGAAGGACCCCGATGGTTTCTGGATAACAAAGATGGGCGTGTTCCACCTACTAAGTGACGGTTCAATGTGTCCCGCCTCCAGTTCCCTGGAGACCAGCTGCGTCAGCGCTGCTAATTTATCAGTAGGAAGGGGCCACTGATCCACCCAAATGGGAGACGCTTCCTGTTTCCAGCGTAATGGGATGGCAAAATGCAGCGCAAGGTGGTACACAGTGGCCCTTAGTATAAATTTGTGAGTCGAACTCCCAAGGACGTGAGAAAATCACGCCCTAAGATTGATCCTTCCACCGGTGCCACGAGGGGTTGCATCAACACCGGTGTCTCCATCGTCACGCTCCTATCAATGATAGCAATCTCCACTTCCTCTGTTTCCTCTTGTTTGGTTCCGCACTTAAAACAGACACCTTTCCCTCCCCCGTCCTTGGGGCGTGTAACTGCCTGTACTGTGAGCTGGAGGGCTGCGGCTAAGCCCTCATTTGTTAACGGAGCAGCGCGCTGATGGTCAAGCACATATTTGATAAGTTCCCCAGGGGTTGTTAAGTTGCCTGGGGCCGCTCTAATAATTTGCTGTATGTCTGGGAGCGATTTTTGCTTAAGGCAATCAATGATAACAGGACCTTGGGCCGGCTCCGGAAGATCGGACCCCTCAACTGCACGAATCAAGCGGTTCGCAAATTCGGCAAAAGGCTCCGAAGGGCCTTGTTTGATATCCGCCCACAGGAGAGTAGGCTCTGTAACTCGAGCCAGCTCCCGAGGGGCCTGTAGGGCCGCAGTTGTGACTGCAGCTAACTCTCCCGGTCTCAACAGCCTAAGCTGGCCTTCCGGAGATCCCACCATGCCGTCCGCTACACCCTGGAGACGCGCTAACGTGGTCCTATCCCCTCGGCCCCGACCATTGGCTGGGTGTTGGGCATCTCGGGTGGCTGCCGCCACCACTGCTTGCAATTGTGTATTCCAAGCATCATACCACAGGGTGTACTGAACCGGTTCAAGGATCACATGCATGAGGCTGATCACATCGTACGGTAGTAGGCTAGAGGCCATGAGGGCCTCTACCGCCGCCACTGTTACTGGGGAACGCAGCCCCTTTGTTTTAACAATTTCAAAAAGGCGGGTTATTGCTTTGGAATCTAGAGGGACCCACGCCGGGCCCTCTGTCTTGACTATGACTGGAAGGGCTAGCGGCGGCCGCGCTGGGTCGGCTGCTCTTAAGTCCTCCCTCACCCGGGCCCAATCAGTGAGCGTGGGCGGAGCCCACGGGGCAGGTGCTGTGGGGCCGCACCCCTCAGGGGCGGACCCCTGGGACGTTGGCCACGGGGCTCCGCCCCTGCATCCGCTGCGGGGCGGGACGGTGCAATCCGCCCGGTTGGGGAAGTTGCTACAGCAACAGATGGAGCTGCACTCGTTATCACAACGCACGGGTTGCGCCGTACCTCCTCCGAATGCCGTACCCTCCCCCGAAGCCTGCTTATCAGCCCTGCAGGAGATGTTACCACATTCCTCCAAGGACCTTCCCCCCCCTTCCCCCACAGACTTCAGTGAAGGATATAAGCCTTGAGAGGGATACGGAGGTGGGGGTGGGGTGGCCTCCACGCTTGAGCAATCCGATGCAACTTCGTCCTTCTTTGTTCCCGGGGCTATCGCAGCAGGAGGGGTCGTAGGGGCTGGCGCCACCTTATCTTCAGCCGGACCTGCACGAGGAATGAGACCCCCCCCCCCCCCCCGGCCCCGCCACCTCTAACCCCAATAGCTCCCTGGCTCGTTCGCCCACAAGTTTCTCCTTGCGCGCAGCCTTCAATCCTCCCAGAATCAAACCCCAAGTTTTAAATTCCGCTGCTTTTTGAGTGACCATTGCTCGTTGGGATAAGGCAGCGGTAATTGAATCCCAATTATTGTGGTCACAAATCTCGTGGGGTGATGTTAACAGCCCCTCCCTCTCAAGCAACGAGAGGACCACAGCTATCTCCTTCTGAGAAGGAGCATGCTTCCCGTGATAGGTCTTACACGCGTGAATGATCACCTTTATGACGGCTTCCATGACGCCTCCGATCCTCCTCCTGATTGAGACCAGGATCCCAGGCTCTTCTCCGGCGTGATTCCGGAGGGTATATCCGTTGCTCGTCCGCGACCTCCGCCGACAGAGGGGCGACTGCAGATTCCCTCTGTCCCTGGGTTCGGCCCCCGGGCTTCCACCGCCCAGCAAGTGCTAACGCCCCGCGGTGGGCTCCTGCCCCGTCAAGCAGACAGCCGACTCGTTCCCCTAAGCATCACGTCGGGGTCACCACTTGTTGCCTTTCGCAGGCAACCGTGATGCTCGTTGCTTTGGGGAGCCTGCGGCTTGGCCATATACCGAGGTGACACCAATATGATGAGCGGTAAAATGGCGTTTATTAAGTTCTAACAAGCACTTATATATCTTTTAACCCTTCGTGTACGCCCACTGGATGGTACACATGGCATGTGCCTAACGCATGGGGAGGAGCCTGACACGTTACATCCCGAGACCCCGATCACGCCTATTACAACAGGTGGAACGATCCCCCTTGCACCAGGGTGTACGCGCGTCACCAATAAACACATACCTGCTCTATATCCTTACTGGCTATAGGGTCTGATTTCCGCATGTCACTCTTATCCTTATGGCCTTCATCCCCCTTGTTATTCCAGACCCAGTGTCTGTGAAAGTGTTTGCAATCCCTTGTTCTTCTAACACTGTCTACGTAAACTATCTCTATTTATCCCTATCCCAGTTTCTGTGAAGTCTCTTTCCCTTTCTCTCTTTCTTCAGTTCCCCCTTTTCTATAATCTAGCAGGACTTCTACCTGCTAGATTATTTTATTCCTTCTTAACGTGTCCCAAAATAAGCCCCACTCTCCACCTTTTGCCTTAGCTCATGTCTCTTCCATACCTCATACTCTTTCCTCGTATTCTGGCACAGGCACATATAGCACCTCATTACCACACAGGTAAAACATACTAACAGTACCAAGATGATGCAGGCCAAGAAAAGCTGTTTTAACCATCCTAGATTCGGTAACCACCTAGTAAGTAATCCCCATAAATCTACTTCCCAGTCGGTGTTATCCTGACTTGTCCTATGCAAGACTTTTGTTTGCTCCCAAGTTTTCCTTAAGTCTGTTTCAGTTCTGTTACTATAGCCTTTTCCAGCTGAGCTATTCCTAGAGCTGGGATAAGGGCAATCAGAAAGCTGTGGTATCCCGTATTATACCTAACTAGGGGGTTGTACGTGTGCCTAGTTCGAATCCAGGGGGTTCTCAAGATTCCCTGAGGGGTCTCTTTATGCACCGTGGTCTGGGGTACCAAGCATCCTGCAGTGCTTGTCCCTTTCCAATTTAAAGGTAATGCTTTTCGTGCCTGACCACCCCCACATAATCACCGGTACCCATGAGGTAATTTACATGGCCTGGTCATACTTTCTTAGTGGGTGAATGATGTTCCCACTCCTACAGTTCCAAGTACATTTTTATCCAAGACCCATTGTGACGCCTCATCATTTCTAGGATCACACCCCTCATCTAGCTTCGACCTTCCAGCTTCACTGATCCCTGATACTGCCCCAGAGTTTCCATATTCCCAACTACACCCTATGCTTGTCAAGTTACGCCATCCGACCCCCATCCCACCTTTACTAGTTTTTCCTGTCTACAGAGATAGACATAGAAGAGTTAATAACTAGTAAATCAAACTTAGGGCCCTTCTGTGGCTTATCTGCTATCCCCAATTTACATTTCCCGTGTTCCATTCAATTTGGAATTGTTCAAATTAGTGCTACTATAACATAAACCGGCACTCTTCCTCTCCTCTAGGTAGGGCCATACATATCCAGACAGATCTGTTGAGAGTTTGGCCAATTTTCTCAGTTATTTTTAAGTAGCTATTCTCTTGCCAAGCTGTGACTACTGCTCCAATCATTCTGACTATTATCAAATTCTTATACATGCTTTTGAATCCTAATTTTTCAGTGGTCCATCCTCTTCTGCTGTCCACTGTGGTCTAGGTGCTTTCTTCAGGCAGGCATGATGTATCCACAGTGTCCATTCTTCTACTTTCTCTGCTGTATGGGTGGTCAGAAGTACATGGTAGGGTCCTTCCCACCTTGGTTCCAAAGGTGAATCTCAGAGGGATTCAACATAGACACAGTCGCCTGGTAATGCATCATGCACTGGACCATCTAGGCCTCGTGCCCTGGCAGCGAATACCATTTTCTCAGTTTTCTTTAACTGCTTTGCCAAGCTGACCATATATTCACTCAACAACTCATCCACCACAGGCACAGAGATTCCCTTTTGTACAGTATAAGGTCGCCCATAAAGAATCTCATATGGGCTTAATCCTTCCTTGGTTCGGGGTTTAGTCCGAATTCTCAGAAGTGCCTGAGGCCAGTGAATCCCAGCCTCTTGGCCAAGTTTTACTATCTGTAATTTGATCAGGTGATTCATTTTTCCACCTGTCTCCTTGACTGCGGTCTATAAGGTGTGTGCAATTGCCAATCAATTCCTAATAATGTGCTTATTTGTTGGACCACCTTGGCAAAAAACTGTGGGCCTCTATCTGATGAGATTGCTACGTCTGGCCATCCTGAAAAGGTATCAGTTAGTACCAACATAGAGCGATACCCCCCTTTTCTTGGGAGTTTCGAGAAATCAATTTGTCACTGTTGCCCTGGAAGGTTCCCTTTCCCAACAGGCCCACTTGTACCCTGTTCCTGGTACTACGATCATATTTGTAATGTCCGTTTGCCCAGTACATTTTCTTATCCTCCCTTAGAACCAATTTCCATAGAATACTAAAGGGCACAAGAGTGTGTCCATCTGGGCATGTACCCATCTGTCAGCTTGCTCTCTTCCCATCTAAATCATGAATTAGATTCCTATCTAGGGGTGAAAAACAAGGGTCTTCTGCATCTTCTAAGGGGTCGTCTTTCAGGTCCGACTGGCAACAGTCGATAGCTTCAGTTGTTTCAAAGCAGTCATGAAGTACTGGTTCTCCAGGAGTTCCGCTAAAGAAAGATGCTGGGTTGACAATATTAGTTACAATTATTTCTGCATCATCCGGTTCTACCAGGATGGCCTGGTATTTCAGGAACTTTTGGGGGTGAAAGCCAATGCCCCCCTTTTACCTCCAATACAGTAGACACCGTATGAGATATTACAACTGTTATTCTTTGGCCTAGCGTAAATTTACTGGCTTCTGGAATATTGAGCACTACTGCAGCCACTGCCCTCAGCCACTCTGGCCATCTCTTACTCACTTCACAAAGGGGCTTTACCAACCGTCTGTAGCTGTGTATCCACAGTCAGCACCCTCCTGTCATTCCTGAGAATGTACGGAGTTCCTTGGCACTTTGTGGCTCAGGGGTTTGGCAGATGGCTTCTTTCCTGGCAGTCCTTAAGGTTCAAAGTCCAGCTGTAATCTCCTAGCCCAGATACGTCACTTGCTGTTGAGTTATTTGTGCCTTCTGTTGAGAAACTTGATAATCATTTAAACAAAGAAATTCAGCACACTCACAGTCCATTGCACACAGTCCTCTTTGTTTCTGTGGCATCCACATTCTGCAGTAAAGTTCCACCGTGGGATGGAGAAACCCAAATCTCAGGCTCACGAGTTGACCAGTTCTCAAAAATCATTGGGCTATTCTCACAACCCTGGGTAACACTGTCCAGGTTAACTGAGTCTTTTTTTGTCCCGAACTAGGGCTCTCCTATTTAATGGCAAATAACCTTAGGCTTCCTTTGGCCAAACTAGGCAGAAAAGGCATCCTTCAAATCCAGAAGGTAAACTCCACCTACTCATTCCCTAACTTAGTTACTAAAGTGTATGGATTTGCCACCACGGAGTGTATACATTCAACAATTCTACTACTTGCCCTCCAATCTTGTACTAAACTATAGCACTTGCTATCCAATTTTTCATCGGCAAGATTGGAATATTGTATTTGGATTCACATTCAATTAGTTATCCAAAATCCAAAAGTTATCTATTTTTCTTTTATCCTTCTACAGTTGCATATCCTCAAAGGGCACTGCTTTACCCTGACTGGGCTAGCCCTAGCTCTTGCTTTTAACTTAGGGCTGCATTTTGTCTCTACCATGCATCCCTGGTACCCACACTCCTAAGCATACTTTATTTAAGATTTCTGTAACTTCTGGGGGTACACCATTGTTTTTCCCAGTTTGTGTTAATGCCAGACTTACAATTTTCCATCAGTTAATCTTGTTTGACCCTTAGCTCCAGTTTTATTGAATTTAATCTCTGCATCCATTTGTTCTAATAAGTCTTGCCTGAGTAGCGGTTTTGGACAACGTGGCATGTTCAAGAATTTATGTATTCCTACTTATTTTCTCAGCCCGTATTTAGTTGATCCGAAAAGGTAAGCCTTTCTTGTTGGGCAGTAGCTCCTACTACTGTTGCAAAATCATCTATGGGTGGTAAGAGGCACCCGTACCCACCAGAAAATAAACCTCTTTATCCTGCTCTCCTAGCTGCAATTTACCAATGGATCTGCTAGGGTAAATTTCCCAGGTTCCCATCATTCAACTTTTGTAATCAGAGACGGTTTCCTCTCACTCAGCTTGGTAGGATTTCTCCACCAGTGTCCCATTTTCCCTGCAGTTTGCACAGTTTTCGCTCCCAGGGGGGAAGGGGGGGTGGGGGGGTGGAACCTTCCCTGGGCTTTTCCAGGCCCCCCCCCCCCCCCTCTTTCTGAGAGGACCTCTGGATCCTACAGCTCTTCTCTATCACTGCAACAGAAAAAGCTGTTGTACTTCCCAATTTTCTTACTATCTCTGTTTCTCAATCAGTTTTTTCTTCATATTGCTTACCCTCTTTGGTTCTGACAACCCTGTTACACCTTGCTCATCTTTGCCTTCCTCAGCCTGTGTCCTTCTCAAACTTTTCACTTTCCAAACACTCATTATTACATAAACTATTAACATTATATTTCAGTTTCACCTCCTTCTCTCCAGAGGCTTCCAGTACTAACAGTGCGATTTCAGGTTTCATAGATCTCTGCAGATGAAGGCTTTTCTCACTGCCAGTGCCCCATCCTCTCCACCTCCCGCCCTTTACAAATAATGCTGTTTGCAACAGCAGTCTCTCACCCCAGCTCTCTCTTGCTCTGAGAGTTCTGCTCCCAGGGGAACCATGCAGTTGGGTTACTCTCATGCCAGCGCAGAAACATTCACTTTCTCTTTAACTCTTTTTTCCTTTGTCCACTATTCATACCATCAGTTACACTTCCACATACCCTCAATCAAGCTTCTTTATAACACTAACAATTACACTACTTATACCATTGTCATGGTTTTGTATTTTTGCTATTGGTATTCCACACCATAACATCCTGGACAAATGAGAAGAAGAACTACGTATCCCAGAGGACCTTTTTTTTGGGAAGCCAGGGGGGCCGCGAGCCTACTGCCCTCTGTCACGGGCTCAGATTTATCTAGATAACTCCGTGATTGATTTTTGGTGGAGAATGCAGGCAATCTGAAGCTTTTAGCATTAGTAGAAAAAAAGGATTTCTTTAAGACAGAGACTGCGAGACTACAAGGCATTGCTAGCGTGACCTACATAGATTAGATTATAGCCTGGGCAGTCCGCCAAACTCCTGACACTGTACTGAGTGGTTTCTTTTTGATTGTTTTTTTTTTTTTTTTTCCCTCCCTTTAGCAGTTACCAGCTATGAGCTTGCTCTTTATTGTAGGAGCGCTATATAAGGGATTAAAAGCTATCATGTTCTTTGCCAGTTACTGGCCTATAATTAGCATCATGATTTCTTGCTGTGGAATTGTGTTCATATACAACCAAATAAGGGCACTGATGGAGGCACCTGCCTGGTGCCTTTATGCAATGTTGTATAATTTGAATTTTGAGACTTTCAAACCAATTTTCAGGTTTTCTTCTTAGTTTGTCGCACGTTTTTCAAATGCCGAGCTGGTGGTCATATTTGTGTGCATGTTATCAATGTCCTTGAATGTATTCCTCTCCATTCGTGCTAAGTGGAAGAAGTCTCCTCCAAGTCCAGAGAATGATGACTGGCAAGGAATATGGAGGGGTTTAGGAAAAATCTTAGAAGCGTGGGGACCCGCAATGTAATGGGATTTCACTCTTGAACATCTGTGGGATCCCGAGAAACTGAGCCAGTATTTGAGTCAGGGATGGTGCAGCTTAGATAGATCAAAGGAGGTATGGCTTATCTGGGGCTTGGCTTGTGCCTACCGTGCTCTGTATAATACTATTCTGGAGGGAGAGAGTTTCCGAGCTGAGGTGCAAGACAAAGGGGGAAATCTCCAAGTCAAATCTGATCAGTCACAGCAGACACCAGTAACAGTGTCAGTAGCCCCTGGAGAAGGCAAGAAATGGAAGCGAGTGACCTCGCATCTTGAACGAAAAAAAGAAGAAGAAGTGGAGGAGGAGGTAGAGGAAGATCCAGGTGAGGGGACTTCCTCAGAACCAAGAAAGGAAAAAGCAAAAACCAAGAGACATGGAAAGGAGAGTGATGAAGAGGAGATCTCTATTACTGTTCGTTGACCTCTCAAGATGACTGAAACCCAAAGCTCAAGAAAGGAATTTGCGCAACGCCTGAATGAAACTGTTGTCCCCTGGTTGCTTTGCTGTTGGGATGGTGGGGCCAGTAGCTTGTCTCTAGATGGTAACGAAGCCAACCAACTAGGAGACATTGCCAGAGACAAATCTATTGACAGAGGAATTAGTAGATGTTTGGATGGGGCTGCAACCCTCTGAGAACAAATGTTAATAGCTGTGAGGGAAAGGTATCCCTACAAAGATAGTATGAAGCCTGTAATGAAAACATGGGATACAATTGAAAAAAGGTATCCAGTATTTGAGGGAAATAGCCGTGGTGGAAATGTTATATGACCCTAATTTTTTTCCTAATGATCCATGCCAAAACCATGATCTGGAGAGAGTGAGGACAACACCTGACATATGGCAAAAGCTTACAAGAGCATCACCAGAAAGACACGCCCCCACACTAGTAGCAACATTCCACAGATACGAGGACCAACAGAGAAGACCCCTAGTTTTCGAACTGATTCTTACACTTCAAAACTATGAACATTTACCAACGACTCTCGTTTCCATTTCAGCCGTCTCAGAGTTAGCAAACAGACTGGGTGAAGTACAAGGGCAGGTGTCTCTATTGATTAATCGTGATGAACCCGTAGTAGTATCAGAAACGTTTGACAAAGATCAGGATAAGCAAAGGGACCTAATGAAAGAACTGATCAAACTAATGAAAATCCAATTAATTAAAGAAGATGGATCCCCCTCCTCATCTGTATCATCAAAAATCTCAGCTATTGAAGCCAAACGCTTTCCTGCTGAGTGAGAAACAACAGAAGGACTACACGCGTGTTGCCTTGTGGCGTTACCTCCGTGACCATGGAGAAGACATGAGGAAGTGGCATGATCAAGATACTCTTGTACTGCGAGCATGGGTGAGAGAATTACAGAACAAACCAACCACCAGTGTAGTTGCTCCAGTTACCACAGGTAATGAAGAGAGGGGCCTTGCCCTCAGTCAGGGGAGGGAGAGGAATAACAGAGTTTACTGGACTGTGTGGATCCGATGGCCTGGCACATCAGAACCACTGAAATATAAGGCACTGGTGGATACCGGTGCACAGTGCACTCTAATGTCCTCGAATTGTGAAGGGACAGAATCAGTCCATATTTCTGGAGTGACTGGGGGTTCTCAAGAACTGACTGTGTTGGAGGCCAAAATAAGCCTCACTGGTAAAGACTGGCAAAAGCACCCTATTGTGACTGGCCCAGGGGCTCCATGCATACTGGATATTGATTACCTCAGAAGGGGGCATTTCAAGGATCCTAAGGGGTATCGATGGGCCTTCGGAATAGCTTCTGTAGATACAGACAACATTAAGCAGCTATCTGTTTTGCCTGGCCTGTCAGAAGATCCGTCTGCTGTGGGGTTACTGAGAGTGAAAGAGCAGCAGGTACCAATTGCCACAAAAGCAGTGCACAGACGGCAGTACCGCACCAACAGGGATTCCTTGCTCCCCATTCAGAAGTTGATTTTTCAACTAGAGAGTCAGGGAGTGATCAGCAGAACCCATTCACCTTTTAACAGCCCCATATGGCCAGTGCGTAAAGCCAGTGGAGAATGGAGGCTGACGGTAGACTACCGCGGCCTGAATGAAGTCACACCCCCGCTGAGTGCTGCTGTGCCGGACATGCTAGAACTCCAATATGAACTGGAGTCAAAAGCAGCCAAGTGGTATGCCACCACTGACATTGCTAATGCCTTCTTTTCCATTCCTCTGGCCACAGAATGCAGGCCGCAATTTGCCTTCACCTGGAGGGGCGTTCAGTATACTTGGAACTGTTTGCTCCAGAGGTGGAAACAGCCCAACCATTTGCCATGGGTTAATCCAAACTGTATTGGACCAGGGCAGTGCTTCTGAGCACCAGCAATACAGTGATAATACTGTTGTGTGGGGCAATACTGTAAGAGACTATTCTTTTATATCATTGACTCAAAGTTTGCTGAGGAACAAGTCCAGGCAAGTCCTGGGCAAAGGCAGACACTGATGGACAGGTCCTGGCTAAGGATTGTGAAATCCTTTAAGGAGCACAGATGGACAAGGCCAGGGGCATCGAGAGAGAGATAAGCTGCTGCTAATGGCCGGGAAACGGTCTTTTTGTGTGGACTTATCTCAAGGAAAATGGCCATCTCAGGAGGTATGCACAGGACTCTTGCTCAAGCCCCCAGGAATGTCATGTAGGCAGCAGAAAATGGAGGATAAGAGGGTCCAATAACCACAACGGTGGAAGCTGATCCTTCACCACAACCACGGCAACGGGGGAGGCTTATCTCTCACCACGACAGACTTGAGGGGTTCTCTGCCATCTGATCCTTCACCACAACGGTGGAGGCTGATCTCTCACCGCAACACAGAGGCTGATCTTTCATGATCTCTCACCACGACACGAGCTTCCTGCCTTCCGATCCTTCTCTACGGACCGTTTGCTGATGGACTTCCCTGGGCCTGCTACCTGAGACCTGCTGCTTCCTCCCCGACCTGCACCCTCTCGTTGCCCAAGACCGGCCTCACTGCTCCTGCCCTTCGGCCTCGGACCGTCGGAACATCGTGCGACGGGACTGCTGCCGGATCCTGGTGGTGACTATCCCCGCTTTACGCAATTCTTGCCTCTTTCTATCTTTTCTATCGCTCGCCTTCCCTTCCCCATCACCCCAATCCTTAATAGCGTCCGTCCTCCCCTTTCCCCATCTCCCTTATTAACATTTGTAATAAACTGGTCGGACCAACATTTGAACCGTTGTTTCTTAATCTCACGCCGGGCATACATATTTCAAAGAACCTCCTCTCCCTCCTATAAATTGGAGCGAGACAAATACACAGAGGAAGTTTTTGAGAAAGGAGAGCAAATAATCCAAATTCTTCTGCAAGCTGGTTTTGCTATTAAGCGAAGCAAAGTGAAAGGATCTGCCCTGGAGATTCAGTTCCAAGGTACAGAGTGGCAAGATGGGCGCCGTCACATCCCATCTGATGTGATCGACAAAATCACTGCCATGCCTCTGCCCATTGATTAGAAAGAGACACTATCTTTTCTGGGTGTAGTGGGCTTTTGAAGAATGCATGTTCCAAACTATAGCCTCATTGTAAGCCCCCTGTATCAGGTGACACGGATGAAGAATGATTTTGCATTGGGTCCTGAACCGCAGTAGGGTTTTGAGCAGATCAAACAGGAGATAGCCCATGCTGTGGTCCTGGGGCCAGTACGGACGGGACAGGATGTAAAGAACATCCTCTATACTGCTGCTGGAGAGAAAGGTCCCACCTGGAGTTTGTGGCAAAGAACCTCAGGGGAGACCCGAAGCCGACCCCTGGGATTCTGGAGTCGAGCATACAGGGGGTCTGAAGAGCGCTACACCCCAACTGAGAAGGAAATCTTAGCCGCGTATGAGGGGGTTAGGGCTGCTTCCAAAGTAGTCGGTACTGAGACGCAGCTCCTCCTGGCATCTCGACTGCCAGTGCTGAACTGGATGTTTAAAGGAAAGGTTCCCTCCACCCATCATGCTACTGATGCCACTTGGAGCAGGTGGATTGCGCTGATTACGCAACGGGCTCGGATGGGGAACCTCAGTCATCCAGGAATCTTAGAGGTGATCATGGACTGGCCTGAAGACAAAAAGTTTGGAGCATCTCCAGGAGAAGAGGTATCACGTGCTAAAGAAGCCCCACCACACAATGAACTACCAGAAAATGAAAAGAAATATGCCCTGTTCACAGGTGGATCGTGTCGTATTGTGGGTAAGTAATGCAGATGGAAAGCTGCTGTGTGGAGCCCCATGCGACAAGTTGCAGAGGCCACTGAAGAAAAAGGAGAATCAAGCCAATTTACAGAGGTAAAGGCTGTCCAACTGGCCTTAGATGTTGCTGAATGGGAGAGGTGGCCAGTGCTTTATCTTTATACGGACACATGGATGGTGGCAAACGCCTTATGGGGGTGGTTACAGCAGTGGGAGCAAAATAACTGGAAAAGGAAGGGTAAACCTGTTTGGGCTGCTGAACTGTGGAAAGACATTGCTGCCCGAATAAAGAATATGTTTGTAAAGGTGTGCCATGTAGATGCTCATGTGCCCAAGAGTCGGGCTACTGAAGAACAGCAAAATAGCCATCAGGTAGATCAAGCTGCCAGAATTGAGATGGCTCAAATAGACTTGGACTGGCAGAAGAAGGGTGAATTATTTCTAGCTCGGTGGGCCCATGAGACCTCGGGCCATCAAGTAAGAGATGCAACATATAAGTGGGCTAGAGACCAAGGGGTGGACTTAACTATGGGCGCTATTGCACAGGTTATTCATGACTGTGAAACATGTGCCATAATTAAACAAGCCAAGAGGATGAAACCTCTCTGGGAGGAGGGGTGATGGCAAAAGTATAAATATGGGGAGGCGTGGCAGATTGACTATATCACCTTGCCACGATCTTGCAATGGTAAGCGTTATGTGCTCACCATGGTGAAAGCGACCACTGGGTGGCTTGAAACATATGCAGTACCCCATGCTACCACCAGAAACACCATATTAGGTCTGGAGAAACAAGTTCTCTGGCGACATGGCACCCCAGAAAGAATTGAATCAGATAATGGGACTCATTTCAAAAATTCCCTTGTATATACTTGGGCCAAAGATCATGGCATTGAGTGGATTTATCATATTCCCTTTATTATATCATGTCATCTTGCATTCCGACATCATAGTTAGTAAAATAAGTTCTCCTTCTTAGATCGTTGCCGCTGCTCCATTTTTTTGGGGGGGAAGCCAGGGGGCCCGCGAGCCTACTGCCCCCCTGAAACGGGCACAAATTTATCTAGATAACACCCTGACAACCATCAAAACCGTTCCTCCCATTTCCTTCAGAACCCACAAATCAAACAGTACAATTCTTCAGTTTCCATAAACACCCAGTACTTAGTCTCGTGATTAGAGCACTCAGTTATAAAAACTGTTCCTATTACTTCATTTACCTTCCCTCCTTAAGAATAACAGTAACTGTAAGAGGGTATTATAATTTAGCGCCCTATTCCATGGCCACTTCTTATGGTCTTTTAACTTATTTACTAACTACCATTGATTCCAATACTTGATTAAAGTTTTCTTACTCAGGGTGCCTCCAGGTTCCCCTGCAATATCCCACCAATGTGCCAATGCTCATTCCAAAGGGGTTTGCTTGGGAATTTCCTTCCCCTGGGAGCCTCCCATGATGTTTACAAAATTCTTATTGATTCCTAATTTCCTCAAACTTTCCACAAACAACCCTTAACACCATATAGTGATATTGTTCAGTTATAAACACTCGGAAACAGATCTCATGGAAGCCTGTACACCTTCCTTTACACACTTCCCCGCAATAGGAACACAATACTACATAAACGGGTTGACACTCATTCCCTGAGTGGAATGGGCATCCCTCTGTGAGTTCTTCATCCCAATTCGTAAATTGAATTCCCTTTACATGCTTATACAAAGAAACATGAGGACAGACAAACGATAACTTTCGTCACTCGCTTCATCCGTCTCTGGCCGTTTCCCTCGCAGGATGACAGAACCACGGATCGGGACTCCATGCTTGTCCCGCAGCTATGCCGCATCTCTATCACACCACTCTCACTCTGACATTTAGAACAAAAACCATGGTTTATACATAATACACAGTGCTGACAACGTCTTTTAGCTGGAATCTTAATAATGCTAGTACATTAGTCGATCGGTTGCAAACTTTAAGATTATTCTGAAAATCCGCTTGACCTGAAATGATTAGATACATGGTACCAAACACTCACAGCAGATGATGATAACAATGATACAACCTATAAATCCCACTACTATCTCCAGGAGAATCCACGTTATCATTTGACAAAATCCCCACTGTTACCAATCACCTAAGGGAGTGCTGTTGCTCTTTCCTCGCATACGACTTACAGGTCCCCTTCGTAGGAACTCGCCAAGGAGTCTTCCTACCCTAGCCGGCAACCTAACATGTGAGCTCACGTACCTCAGGGGAGGGAGCAGGCATGCTCCTTCATACCCTGCATAGGACGTCTCCTCACGCCTTACGGGTTCCCCCCCTTCTATACACATACCTGGTCCGCCTATGGATAGTCCTTGTCTGTCCCTGCAGTGATCAGGTGAGGAAGGGAGTCCTTCCAAGAAATCTCGCGGTGCGCCAAAGGCTTCCCCCCTCTCAGCCGGTCCTGCAGCCTAACAGAGGTTGTCCCATCTGGGGTGCCCAATTGACATGCGGAATAAAATTCTGTAACCACAAAGTAGTTACAAAATCAGGTATATTTAATCAACGCTATGAAGATGCTAAGTGCAAGGAGGATAGCTCCTCCTAACTTGCGCAGAGTCAGGAAAAAGCGTGCTACAGATATAGGCTGATCTAATACATAATCAGTAGTTTTCAGGAATTCAGATACATATTCATTACATTTCCGAAAATCCATTAACATGTGGTCTCTTCCCTCGTTGCGCGTGCGTAGTGAGTCGTGAGGGTTTCCTCCTGGTGGTCGTGGGATGAAGGCTCATCGTCTTCCTCGCGAAGGCTCGTAGTCTTCCTTGTTGTAAACTTCTGACCCTGTGAGAGGGGCACCCCCCAAACCAGTTTCAGCTTGCCATGTGTACATCTAATCACCTCACTGTTGAACATCCTTGGGCTGTGTCTCGCTTCAATTTATAGGAGGGAGAGGAGGTTCTTTGATGTATGTATACCCGGCATGAGATTAAGAAACAACGGTTCAAATGTTGGTCCGACCAGTTTATTACAAATGTTAATAAGGGAGATGAAGAAAGGGGACAACGGACACTATTATGGATTGGGGTAATGGGGAAGGGAATGCGATCTATAGAAAAGATAGGAAATAGAAGCAAAGGGTCTTCATAGGTACAAATTAGGGTGATGGGGAAGGGAAAAAGGGCAGTAGAAAAGATAGGAAATAGGAGCAAGGAGTCTCTGTAGGGAGCAAGAGGGAGATGGGTCCATGTGGTCCAGTGTGGTTCATAGTTCAGTCGTTGCTCTTCAGTAGAGGTGGGCTGTTGGACATTGTTCCGTTGATGAGGACGGTGACCATCGCGACGGCAACGATGATGACGATGATCACTGTGATGGCAGCACAAACTTATTTATAAGCCCAAAGTGGTTGAGTCAGCCTTTTGGAATGACAGTTTCTGGCTTTTGGATCTCAGCAGGGATTCCTTTTGTTCCTATCTCGCTGGCCTTGCCAGAAGAAAAGAGGGAGTATGGAGACGCCAACTAGTATCTTGCCTTCACAAGATACGATGGTATCATCCCCCAGTCTCCCATAGCAGACTTTGTTCACAGGACAGATCTTCCGCCAGTAAACAGTCCTGAGCATTCCCTTGACTCTTGGGCCGAAGGCAAACAGCTCCAAAGAAGTGCTTTCAAATGTAAATTGTCCAGATAGTGATGTTGATTGCCACACGGCAGCACCCACGTTTCATCTAGAGTCTTATCACAAGAAATACCTCAGGAAGCAAGCTTTGAGCAAGAAAACAAAGAAGGATTCATACAGGTTGTTTTCAAGCTCTTATCTTTATGGCCTTCATCCCCCTTGTTATTTCAGACCCAGTGTCTGTAAAAGTGTTTGTAATCCCTTATTCTTCCAACACCCCCTACATAAACTATCTCTATTTACCCCATCCCAGTTTCTGTAAAGCTTCTTTCCCTTTCTTACTGTGGGGCCCTTCTCTCTTCCTTCACACCCACACACTGCCAGGCAGTGAGTAAGAGGGAGAGAGCCCCGTGACTTCCTCCTGTGATTTATCTTCCCCTCTGAAGGCGAAGTCCTCTGGGGTATGCAGTTCTTCTTCTCTTCTGAGAACCAGGTATCCAGAAAGTTTGTCAGTCCACAGAAATGGAATACTAACTTTTTAATTCCCCGTACTTTACATGATGTTAGGATGTGGAACACCAATAAAAAAACCATAAAATAATGACATTTAATTTCCTTTCAATTTGTACTTCACTACTCCGATTCATTTCATTTCATTTCCCTTCGATGCACACAGATCCACTCCACTCCACTTCATTTCATTTCATCTCATCTCATTTCAGTTCATTGCATTGCAATGCACTGCACTGCACTGCATTTTGTTTAAATTCATTTTGTTTCATTTTATTACGTTTTAGTTCATTTTATTATGTACCTTTTATTACTACGTCACTACATTTCATCTCATTTCATTTCATTTTCCTTCACTCCACACGAACCCACTCATTTATTTTCCCTTCAGTCCACTTGACATCACTCCATTTCATTTCATTCTGTTTATTCCATTTTGTTTTAATCATTTCATTTATCTTCAGTCCACACTACATCACTTCATTTCATTTCATTTCATTTCATTTCATTTTCCCGAAATCCTCAACGCACAACACCATTTCATTTCATTTCTTTTCACTTCATTTCATATAATTTCCCTTCAATCCACATGACACCACACCATTTCATTTCATTTTCATTTCCTTTCCTTTCAGTACTCCTGACACCACTCCATTCTATTCCATTTCATTTGATTTCCCTATAATGTGGGAATACAAGAAAGACTATTCAGTGCAGCAGCTGTGAAACAAGATAAACAGCATGAGAAAACAACACTGCAAATTAAGGGTATCTATAGAAGATAGGAGAAGAAGGAATGGCCTATGGCTCTTATTGGATGAGCACCTGTTTGCATGTTTAAGGAGTGTTTGTGGAATACTTTGTTGACTCAAGAAAGGCGGCCTGAATGAATCCACGTGTCTTCACAGAAGTAATGGTGGAAACTTCTAAACCGCCTTTATTGCCCGAATCAGCACATACTTATACAGAAATACAGGGTACACACGGCAACTTATAATTGGTTAGCACACAGAAATCACGAGTCTTGCTCGCTAGCTATTGGTATAGCATTAATCATCACATGGCTTTTTTCACTGTTCTTTGCATTCCACTGTCTTGATCTCTTCCCAGGCTAGCTACCCCCTTATCTTAACCGAAGCCTCAGTTTTTCTTCCTGCTTTGACAGCTTCAAGGTCTCATAGCCTAGGTTGTGCACATAGCACTCTAGCTCACAAATCTTTGCTCCCTGAGCCACTCTACTACAGTTCACCCTTTTTCTTTTTGCACAAGCCGGGTAGCATGAATCACATCTTGAACCATTTTTTGCGAGCATTACAGTAAGCAAGGCACGATTATCAGCACACCAATCACTGTCTACAAGAATACACTAGATTTAAGTTGCAAACTTCTACAAAGCGTTCCTTGTCAGTAAACTAACAGTAAAGACTACACAGCACACCAGTATTAACTACAGTTTCAGTATCCCGATGAATAAGAATACCACCGCCCCCACACTGGATCAGAAACTGTACCCGACCCCACAATTAGTGCACTTCTGATTCTTGTAACCGCTAATTGCTCCTGGAAGTTCCCAGTGTCCAAGAGGCCTTCCTGATGAGATGTTTTCTGTGATCTGCTAAGGGAATACCGGTCGCAGCCCGGGAGTCGTGGCACTGTATATGATGTCTGCACACCATGAGACTATTGCTCGCCGGAGTCGCTGTTGTTGACGTCGGGTGGAGATGGGTTGTTGATGTTCGGGGCTGGCTTGGTCCATTTACTGGGAACCCATAATGGGCCAGATCCTGTGGAGACACAACTATAACCTCTACCGTTAAAGAGTAGCGGAGCAGGACCCTCCCACATGCCAGTGGTAGGTTTCCTATATTGAACCTTCACTGAGGGAGTAGACTGCATACGAATCTGACTATGATGTATAATTACAGGAGCTAATTCTGCATCTCCTACTAAGCTAAGGAAATTAAGGGTAAAAAGGACTTGTTATAATCTCACGACTGGATCAATCTCTTCCTCCTGCTTGTTTCATTAGGTATTCTTTAATAGTTCTATGAGCTCTTTCTATCATTGCTTGACCCGTGGGACTATGAAGAATTCCAATGACATGCTTTACCCCCCACACCTGCAAGAACCTGCGAACCCGACCTCCCATGTACGTCGGACCATTATCTGTTTTTATCCCCTGAGGCACACCCATGACTGCAAAGCAAGCTGTCAAATGCCTCACCACATGGATTGCCTTTTCACCAGCCTGTGCCGTAGCCCACACCATTCTAGAAAAGGTGTCAAGGGATACATGCACATACTTTAACCTCCCAAATTCTGGCATATGAGTGACATCCATTTGCCAAATCTCACAGGCTTGCAAACCTTTTGGATTAACTCCTAGACCTAGTCTAGACCCGTGCTGTGAACACTGAGAGCATGCCCACACAATGCCCTTTGCTTCTGTATCTGTCAGGCCGAACAGGTGCCTCAACGCCTTAGCCGATTGATGGAACATGTTATGGCTGCTTCTTGCGGCCTGAAAGGAATCCTGCGGGGCACGTAGTAGTGGACTGACAAGCGCATCAGCACGAGCGTTGCCCTCTCCTAGACCCTGGGTCCCTAGGTGACTCCTGATATGCAGGATGCTACAAGGCTCAGAGTGATCATCTATTGCCCGCTTAACCTGTAAAAAGATTTGAGCCAGTCTTGGGTTCTGGGGGAGCTTAAGCAAAGCTTGTTCTATACGTAGCACTACTCCTACCACATATAAGGCATCTGATACTATATTTACACACTGATCTCGCCACCTGGTGAGAGCCCATGCCACTGCTGCGCGTTCCAGATTCTGCAAGGAGTCTCCTTTTACTCCCTGTAAAGTATGACTCTGCCACTTGCCCGCCTCAAGCCAGGTGCATGCCACCTTACAAGTCCACTTTCCAGCATCAGAATACACAGTCATGCTATCAATTGGCCTATCTGATACCTTCGGGCGGCTTAGCCAACGCTGCTTCGCTATGACCCGTAGGCGCGGGTCTGTCGGAAAACAGTCACTTACTGCGCCCGGAAAACCTAGCAATGCATGCTGTAGATGCTCAGAGTTACACAGCATCCATTCCTGCATGTCTGCTTTCAAGGGCAAACTAATAAATGCTGGTTCCTGCCCGCTGATTTCTACTGTCCGGTGCCGTGCTTTCTTTATTAGGTACGCTAATACTCCCGTCCGTTCCCAGACACTCCGAGGCGGAGTATGTGGTAAGAAAACCCACTCCAAGATGCTGACCCGTTCCGTGGCCTTCACCTTCGCAATTGTTGCCACTGCCATTGTTGTTGTTGCTGTTGTTGTTGTTGTGCCACCTCGAGGGTTGTCAGTGGGCAGTCTTTCCCCTGTTTCTTTATGGCACAACAACCATTGACACAGCAGGGCGAAGAGGGAATCAGGATGACTGACAACCAGCACCCCAGTGGGAACGTCTGGGAAGCGACGATCCACGTGGGCAGACAGAAGCTTGTTGCCAAGCACCTGGAGGCACTTGCGCTGCTCTGCAGAAAGATGCACAGGAGCCTGCGGAGAGGTACTGCGCAACAAAGACATTAGCGGCATCATTTCATCATTACGAGTCCCTGTGAGGGCGTGTACCCACTGCAGTTCACCGATTAGAGTCTGAGCATCATGTACAGTTTGCACGTTTGTCGTCAGAGTTACCTTTTGTGGGCGGATTGTTCGTTCAGAGTCTACCCACCCCAGGTATCTCCAAGGAGCACTGCGCTGCACCTTCTCGGGGGCAACCACCACATCCCTTCTTAGGAGTAACTTAGAAATCTGCTCCAGATCCTGAGGACTAAAAGGCTTATAACGACAGAAAAGAATATCATCCATATAGTGATACACAACAGTGGCTGGAAAAGCGTGACACACTGGCTCCAGTGCCCAATGAACATACATCTGACACACTGTAGGGGAATTTTTCATGCCTTGTGGTAACACAGCCCACTCAAATCGCTGAGCCGGTTCCCCTCTGTTAATTGCTGGAAGCGTGAAAGCAAAACAAACTGTATCTACTGCCTGAAGCGGAATTGTAAAGAAGCAGTCTTTCAGATGAATCACTAAAATGTGCCAGTCCTGTGGCAGCACTGTAGATGTCGAAAGGCCTGGCTGGAGGGCACCTATGGCCCACATTTGTTCATTTACTGCTCGGAGGTTGTGTAGCAACCTCCATTTCCCTGATTTCTTAGGGATCACATAAATCGACGTATTCCAGGGGATAATAGAAGGCCGAATATGCCCCTGCTCCAATTGTTCTTTAACTAACTGGTGCGCAACCGTCAGCCGCTTTCTAGTTAGGGGCCACTGCTCAACCCACACTGGCTCATCAGTTTTCCATGGAATCCGGGTGGTTGGCAGCTGTGAAACAGTGGCCGTCCCTAAAAAGGTGGAACCGACAATGTTGCACTGAGCTGTGAGAGAACATCTCTTCCAATGAGTCCTCTCAGCCCTCCCAGGAGGGGGCATAGCATAAGGACAAGTTGCAACTTCCTGACCTTCTGGGAATCTGAGCTTGATAGTCTTAAGACTGCACCATGGAGTGGCACTTCCCCCTACTCCTTGCACCGCATCTATAGTATTAACAAGAGGCCAACTCCGCAGCCAATTCTGTTGGCTTATAATCGTCACGTCAGCTCCTGTGTCCAACATGACCGAAACCTGAAACGTGTCATGCTCCAGGATAAGGGTTAGCACTATCATAGGCCTAGTTTTCATTCGGTCTACCAAGGATACAACGGCATCTTGGGTGGAACCGAACCCTCTGTCACCCCTTTCAGGTAACTGAGCAGTCTCGTGTGTGGAAACCCTTTTGTAAACTATCAATTGCGCTATCCTGGTACCTGCAGTAATAGTCAGTGGAGGTGTTAATGTATAAGCGCACACCATTATTTCCCCTGTATAATCTGCATCTATTACCTCAGGTAAAACTATTAATCCTGCTACTCCAGCAGGAGTCTTTTTTGTCATCCTGCGTATGGTGGTCGCATGCGTGTCCTTTTGGCACTGCTCACACCAGACCTTAGCGCGACAGACACGCTGAAAATGACCTTTCTGCCCACAGTGGAAACGTATCTTTGATTTTTGACCTCCATCTTTCTCACTTATTCTTGTCACAGCTGCTGCAAGCAGCTTTGTAGTGGGCTCAATAGCTTGTGCCACAGCATTTGCCATGACCTGTCTACTACGCTGTTGCTCTGCCCTACCAGCAAGATCCAACATTTCTCCAACCCCAGCATCTTTTGGGAGTGTAGCCAGCAGGCGCTTCATAGAGGGATTAGCATTCTCAAAAGCAAGCAGCTTAAACATGCTCTGTTTAGCTTCCTCAGACATATCCGCCTGACCGGCAAGAGCCTTCCATAGCCTGTCCACAAATTGTGGATATGACTCGGTGAGTCCCTGCCAAGTGGCAGCGAACGATGGTCGAGGTCGCATGTCAGGCACAGCATTAAAGACCATCCTAGCTAACTGAGCTGCCAAGTAATGCAGTTACGAGGGATATGTTAACTGTGCTGCCATATTTCCATACACTCCTGAACCCGTTATCATGTCAGGATTAATCCCATACAAGACATCTTCCTGGTTATGCGTTTGCCCAGCCTCCACCTGTGCTAAGCGTTCCCACACCCGTTGCCAAATAATAGCTTGAGAAGGAGTTAACAAAAGCCTAGCCAGATTAGCACAGTCCACTGGAGAATTAACATCAGCAGTAAATAACCAATCAAGCATCATTTGCGCCACATCAGACTTTATCCCATTCTCCTCTACAGTCTTTTTTGCTTGCTACAAAATTTTCCACTCGTGCTGCTCATATCGCAGTCCTTGGGGACTCTGCACTACTGGACAGGCAAGTGCACCTGCTAATTGCCATTCACCTTCCAGAATGACATCCCGAATTATGCCAGTCCATCTCCTCTCCGTTGCTGGAGCCCCTTCTGCTGCAGGACAATGAGGCAGAGGAAAAGAGGGCGGTGCTGGCGCGCAGGAGCCCACAGCCGGAATTTACTCAATCTGTTGTTGCACTGACTGAGCTGGCTTTACAGGGACTGAGTTCAGCGCGCAGTCCCACCGACCCTCTAACTTCTGTATGGGTTTGCTAATTTATCTCCCTAGTTCAGTTACTGTAGGTTGTCCTGGCATTGCCGTAGAAACTTGATGTTCAGGGGGGAATAAGTCCACCTCCGAGTCAGACTCTTCGTCTCCGCTAACCAGCAGAGGGACTTGCTGCAGATCAGCGGTGGGAGGAGGCTCAGAAATTGGCAGGGACAGATACAGCGTTGGTCAGCTCGCCACGCCCCCTTGCTCTCTGGCACAATGTACTTCCACACCTGCACTTGAAGTCGCTGCAGCCAGCTGAGAAGGAACTTCCTCCTCGGGAGGCACTGACGCAGCGTGGTCTGCGGAGGCTCCTGTCCCCCCCAACAGTTCCGCCACGGTTGAGCACTGCCTTGATCCCGTTCGGCCTTTCACCGCTATTGGTCCTCTAAAGAGATTGTAAAACCGAGAGCAGCTCTCAGGGAAATTGGAGGACACTGTCTTCACAGGAGCGGCTATAATTTGAGTAGCAGCGGCAGCCACTTTTACTTCCGCTTTCATAGTCTTAAGCGTATTAATCACGATTTGCCAGGTAGAACCTATGGCTATAGTCTCTTTCGGCTTGCCCTGAATGGCTCTGTCCCACATGCAGTCCCCAATTTCGCGCCATTCTTCCGCTACGAAAATGAGCAGAGGAGCCTTCAAGAGCCCCTGTTCTCAGGCCCACGTTACTAGCTTAGCTAGGTCTTTGTCCTTCACTGTCTCCCCTTGCTTAGTGAGGATACTGAGAAGCAGTGTCTGTGCTGCTACAAATTCCACATTCATGCTAGCAGCAAGTGGCGGAGGAGGAAGCTGCACAATCTTCCTACCCGAGTAGCCGCCCATCCTGGCACACGGCACTCACCCCGACCCGGGTCTAAGTCGATGTGCATCCGGCACACGACGCTCTGAGCTTCCGCCCTCTTGGCACGGAGCTTACCTGCTGCAACCTTCCCCACTCTCGTTGCCTTCCACGTCGAACCTCCGTGGCAACTCTCGAGCATCCCGCTGCCTCCACATCGAACCGCTGTGGCAACTTGTGCAGCTTTCCCAAGTCCCTCTACGGGCGCTACTTCAAGGAAGGCTGCCTGAATGAATCCACGCGTCTTCACAGAAGTAATGGTGGAAACTTCTAAACCTTCTTTATTGCCCGAATCAGCTCATACTTATACAGAAATACAGGGTACACACGGCAACTTATAATTGGTTAGCACACAGAAATCACGAGTCTTGCTCGCTAGCTATTGGTACAGCATTAATCATCACATGGCTTTTTTCACTGTTCTTTGCATTCCACTGTCTTGATCTCTTCCCAGGCTAGCTACCCCCTTATCTTAACTGAAGCCTCAGTTTTTCTTCCTGCTTTGACAGCTTCAAGGTCTCATAGCCTAGGTTGTGCACATAGCACTCGAGCTCACAAATCTTTGCTCCCTGAGCCACTCTACTACAGTTGACATGCAAAGGCAGATGGGAAAGTTGTAAGGGAGAATGGGAAAGCTAAAAAAAGGAAACTTGTGAATGTATATAAGTTATGTGAGAGCCTGTAATTTGGATCGTTCACATCTGAGTCTGCGCCTCATTGCTACACTACAGTCCACACTTAACCAGATCATTTCATTTCATTTCATTTCATTTTCCTTCAATCCACTTGACACTACTCCATTTCACTTCATTTCAGTTCATTTCAATTCATTTCATTTATTTTCCTTTCAGTAGACACGAGACCATTCCATTTCATAGAATATAGAATCATAGAACCACAAGGTTGGAAAGGACCTGCAAGATCATCTAGTCCAACCATCCTCCCATCACCATTACTACCATAAGCTACTAAACCATATCTTGTAGCACCTCATCCAGACACCTCTTGAACATTGCCAGGGATGGCAACTCTACCACCTCCCTGGGCAGGCTATTCCAGTGCCTGACCACCCTCTGAGAGAAAAAGTTTTTCCTAATGTCTAACCTAAACCTCCTCTGGCACAACTTGTGGCTGTTTCCTCAGGTCCTGTTTGTTTCCTGGGAGAAGAAGCCAAACCCCTCCTCACCACAATCTCCCTTCAGGAAGTTGTAGAGTGCAATGAGGTTTCCCCTGAGCCTCCCCTTCTCCAGACTAAACAATCCCAGCTCCCTCAGCCACTCCTCACAAGACTTGTGCTCCAGACCCCTCACCAGTTTCATTGACCTTCTCTGGACACGTTCCAGGGCCTCAATGTCTTTCTTGTAGTGAGGGGCCCAAAACTGAACACAGTACTCAAGGTGCAGCCTCATCAGTGCTGAGTACAGGGGGTTGATTACCGCCCTGCTCCTGCTGACCACACTATTTCTAACGCAGACCAGGATGTTGTTGGTGTTCTTGGTCACCTGGGCACACTGTCGGCTCATGTTCAGCCGAGCATCAACCAACACCCCCAAGTCCCTTTCCTCTTCAGTCATCTAGCCACTCTGTCCTAAGCCTATAGCACTGCATGGGGTTATTGTGGCCAAAGCGCAGGACCCGGCACTTGGCCTTGTTGAACCTCATCCCATTCACCTCAGCCCAGCGATCCAGCTTATCTAGATCCCTCTGAAGGGCCTCCCTACCCTCAGGCAGATCCACACTACTTCCCAACTTGGTGTCATCTGCAAACTTACTCAGGGTACACTCAATCCCCTCATCTAGGTCATCAATAAAGATATTAAACAAGATGGGCCCCAGTACTGACCCCTGGGGGATACCAGTTTTAATAGGTTGCCAGCTGGACTTAACTCCATTAACTACTACCTGCTGGGCACGGCCCTCTAGCCAGTTCCTTACCCAGAGAAGGGTATACCTGCCCAGGCCACGGGCAGCCAGTTTCCCCAGGAGAATACTATATGTGAGACCCTGTCAAAGGCTTTGCTGAAGCCTAGGTAGACTACATCAACAGCCTTTCCCTCATCTGCTAGTCTGGTCACCCAGTCATAGAAGGAGATGAGGTTGGTCAAGCATGACCTGCCTTTCATGAATCTGTGCAGGATGACCTGATCCCCTGGATGCCATGCACATGCCGTGTGATCTCACCCAAAATGATTTGCTCCATAACTGGTACCGAGGTCAGGCTGACAAGCCTGTAGTTCCCGGATCCTCCTTACGGCCCTTCTTGTAGATGGGAGTCACATTGACAAGCCTCCAGTCCTCTGGGACATCTCCAAATAACCAGGAGTGCCGATAGATGGTGGAGAGTGACTCCCCAATCACTTCTGCCAACTCCCTCAGCACCATAGGGTGGAGCCCATCTGGTCCCATGGACTTGTGACAGTCCAGATGGAGGAGGAGCTCTCTAACTGTCTCCACCTGAATCACCAGGGGTGTATTCTGCGTAGCATCCCACACTTCCAGATCAGGGCGTAAAGTGCCCTGAGGATAACTGATCTGACTATTAAAGACAGATGAAAAGATAGCGTTGAGAACCTCAGCCTTCTCCTTATCCTCAGGGGCCACATTCCCTGCTGCATCAAGTAAAGGATGGAAATTCTCCTTGGTTCTTCTCTTACCGTTGATATATTTGTAAAAGGATTTCTTGTTCTCTTTTACTGCAGTGGCCAATATGAGTTCAAGTTGGGCTTTTGCCTTCCTAACTTCCTCCCTGCACACCTTAGCAACCTCCTTGTAGTCTCCCCAAGTAGCCTGTCCCTTCTTCCAGAGGACATAGACTCTCTTTTTCTTCCAGAGTCTCAACAGTAGTTCCCGGTTCATCCACACTGGTCTTCTTCCCCTACGGCTTGCCTTACGGCACTCAGGAACAGCCTGGTCTTGTACTTTTAAGATTTCCATCTTGAGAAGTGTCCGGGCTTCCTGAACCCCTTTACTCTTCAGGAGCAACTCCCAAGGGACCCCTGCAACAAGTGTCCTGAACAGGTCAAAGTCTGCCCTCTGGAAGTTCAAGATAGCAGTTTTACTAGTCACCCTTCTGACATCGCAAAGAACAGAGAATTCTACAATTTTGCGGTGGGTCTGTCCAAGACATTTCCCAACCTTCACATCTCCCACCAGTCCTTCTCTGTTAGTGAAAAACAGGTCTAGTAGGGAATTAATTTTCATTTCATTCCATATCATTTAATTGCATTGCATTTTTATTAATTTCATTTATTTTCTTTTCATTTCCTTTTGATCCATGACACTATTCCATTTCATTTTCCTATGATCCACTAGACACCACTCCATTTTATATCATTTTCCTTCAATCCACATGACACCTGTCCATTTCATTTCATCTCACTTCATTTAAATTCATTTCTTTTCTCTTCAGTAGTTACAACACCACTCCATTTCATTTCATTTCATTTCATTTCATTTTTCTTCAGTGTACACAACACCACTCCATTTCATTTCATATCACATCATTTCATTTCATTTTCCATCAGTTCGCTTAACACTGCTTCATTTCATTTCATTTCATTTCATTTCATTTCATTTCCTTGAGTCATTGAGCACCTCAGCTGTCTTCATATCCCTCGTGACCAGGTCTCTAGTTTCCTTCCACCGAGGTCCCACATCCTCTGTGACCTCCTTTTTATCACTGATGTACCTGTAGAATTTCTTCTTGTACCTCTTTATGTCCTGGATAGATTTAATTATTCCTAACCTGATTCCTGGCTGCTCAGACAGCTTCTTTGTAGTCCTCCCAGGTAACCCATTCTTGCTTCCACTTCCTATAGACTTTCTTCTGGCACTTATGTAAGTCCAGAAGCTCCTTGTTGATCCGTGTAGGTCTCCTGGCATTCTTGTCTGCCTTTCTTTTTCTCAGGATGCACTGCTTCTCGGCTTGGATGAGATGGTCCTTGAATACCTACCAGCTTTCTTGGACCCCTCTTCCTTCCAGGGCTTTCTCCCACATCTCTCTGCCAAGCAGTTCCCTGAAAAGTTCAGTCTGCTCTCCCGAAGTCCTAAGCAGCAAGCTTGCTGTGCACCCTCTGTGAAAGACAAAGCTGTTTTTCTTTTTTGTCTCAAAGCTTGTTTCGTGAGGCCTTTTTGGTGATAAGACTCTAACTGACAACTGCGAATTATCTGAGGGGGCAAGTGGTGGGTGTCACTGTGCCACAGTACTTCTGCTTATGATTGCAAAGATAAGCAGAAGCACACAAGCAGTCTTTTTTTTTTGGGGGAGGTGGGAGGGGCAGCTTGAAGGAGCTGACCACTGCAAAAGGCGATAATGCTTGTGCATGGCAACGAGGGCACCACTCCCTTCTGGCTTATCTGTTGGGCCAGGTATGTCACACTAACAGAGAGAAAAGAAGAAGAAGAAAAAAAGCAGACACAGAGAAACAAAGGATAAAAGGCCCTCACTAAACTGAGGACTTTGGAGAAGAACTACCAAAGAAACCTTTGACGGAGGAATTCCCTGAAGGGGAAAAACCTCTTCAGAATGTGAGAGGTAGATTGTGTTTTTGCAGTGGAAATTTCCAGTATTTCTGTATGTAGCATAGGATAAGTTGCCTTTCACAAAGAAAGCGCCCAGAGTGAAGTTGAGACTGGGGCATTCCAGCCTAGGTAAAATTGGCACATGGCACTCGGTAAGGTAATTATATGGAGTAGGGGAGAGTCCGGTACAGGACAGAACTAGTGTGCAGATTGTTGAAAATATTGCCCTCTTATCACCATAAAAAGTACAGAACATACCCAAAGACAATGCATTGGTAACAGACGTTGTATGGAAGTATAATGTAGCTATGGAAGTGTAACCGTAGCTAGGGAAGTGTAAATGTACCAATGGAAGTGTAATGTAGCAACAGCGTTGGAAGATTGTGAGCCTGAGATGCTCAACCAGTGAGTGCCAGGAGAGGCTTTACCTGCATCGGACCCAGGGTATGTAATGGGATGGATTTTACTGACTGGTTGCGCAATTTCTCCCTTGTCAGTAGGGGGTGAGCCCATTATTGCAATAATGAATAAACTGCTTTTCACAGAGATCTTTGCCTGATTAGAAATTTTTGATCTTGAGCATGTTTCTCACAGTTTGGTGCCAAAACCCAGGAATAACATTGCCTGCTGTGAGCCTCTGCCTCTACAGCACAGGACGGTGCACCCTGCTCATTTTTCTGCAGCCCTGTGGGTTAGCAGTGGTGGTTCATCGTGGTGCTGGCTGCAGACCCGAGGATGTTTTTAAGAGGCAAGATCTGTGAACAGCTGGGGGAGAGGGACGGACAGCAGGCACTGCGGTGTTGTGTGATTAACCTGATAATTCCTGGCAACTCTGTACATAGACCAAGGTAAGAACAATCATGTGTGATTAAGTACTGCCTTGGAGGTCGAGGTCTGGGACTCTTATGTTGTATGTGAGCATCTTGCAAAAGGGTTGCTTGACGGTACACATCATTTCCTAGAGCTGAGAATTGGTATGAGCGACGCTGCAGAAGAGCAGTTCCTGCAGTAGCATGACTATAGGTTGCTGAGAGAAATGGGGAATAAGAATTCCAAGGTGGGGGACAGAGAGAGGGCCCCCGAAGCAGTGCCTGCTATAAGTCCTTTAGGAAATATATTGAAAAACTGGAAGACAAATTTGAAAACCAGGGATAAGGATAAATAGAAAATGATTAGGTATTCTGTTACTGTATGACCTAAAGAGCCATTGTAGGGGAATAAGTATTTTGGCCAAAATACATGACTGACAAGTATTGCATATGTCAGGCTTAAATGTGCACATAAACAGCAAAACTCCTTTATTTATCATTTTATTGTTTTGTTTTGGAGAAGGAGTCCACATATGCTGCTTGTTGGATTCAGGGAGTAGAGCAGTTAATCATGGCTAGACAAAATTCTGTAGATAAGGAAGAACACAGCAACCCCAGATGGGATCCTTTAAGCTGTTTACTCCCTGTACCTTTCCCTAGGATTAAACTCACTTGCTTTCCTCTATGGAATGGTGTTCCGCCCCCCCCTTACCATCCTGGCCTCAAGTCCTGTAAGTACAGGAGGGAGGCTGGAGAAAGCTGACAGAGTGGAGGGCATTGGCTCAGATCAGCCCCTTAACAGCCCACGTGAACTGAACTCTGATTAGTGCTGATACTGAAAAGAAAAAGTTCTGCCAGCATAAGAAAGAATTGCAACAATGTAAAATGGACATTATAAACTCTCCTTTTCTTAAATCTAAGCCCATTAACCCCACTAATGCTTCCATGTATCCTCTTAGGGAAGTTCCAATGTTATCAGGAGATATAGGATATGTAAACTCCCCACTTACTAGTGGAGAGGTGAGAAATTTTAAAAGGGAAATGAAATTATTAATGAAAGATCCTATTGGATTAGCAGAACAGTTTGATCAATTCTTGGTCATCTTTAGCTTATAAGATACTGGGACTTAATTTAACTGGGAACACCTCAAGAATAACGGGTAGAGGGATCAGGAATGATAGTTTCACTTTTTGAGACTACTGAATTAAAATGGAAAGATAAAATAGTCACAGGGCAATTGTTATATGTGTCAGAAGCAGGGACCAATTTACTGGGGAGAGATTTAATAGATAAATTAGGATTGTAGTTGAAAGCTTGTGGAACAGGTATAAACGTGTCAGTGAATTTGTTAACTGCTGATGATGAAAAAGAAATAAGGTGTGGGCAGGGGAAGGAAACTGGGGTGGACTCATAATTACTCCCTTAAGAAAATAACTCTCCAAGGAGGAAGTGAAGCTGTGAAACAGCAACAATATCCCATACCTTTAGAAAGGATAATGGGTCTAAAGCCTATAATACAATCATTGGTTACGGATGCTCTTCTGGAACTCTGTATGTCACCCTATAACACTCCAGTTTTGCCGGTACAGAAGGCAGATGGCACCTATTGACTGGTGCAAGACCTAAGAAAAATTAATGAAATAGTTCTCAAGTGACACCCCCTGGTTCCTAACCCCTATACTTTAATGAGTCAGATCCCACACAAACATAAATGGTTCAGTGTAACAGACTTAAAAGATGCTTTCTGGACCTGTGTTTTAGACTCAGAGAGTCGAGATCGTTTTGCCCTTGAATGAGAGGACCCAGAAATGGGACAGAAGTAGCAATATAGGTGGATTGTTTTACCCTAAGGGTTCACGGAATCACGTAATTTATTTTTTATTATATTTTATATATTATAGTATTATATATATTATAATATAATATATTATTTTATTTTATAGATATTATATATTATTTTATTTTTTATTTTTATTTTAACTAATTAAATGCTGGAGAAAGTTTTGGGACAGTTTCAGGTTGTAGAGGGGGTAAAGCTGTTAGGGTATGTGGATTATTTGCTGATTTGTGGAACAGAGGAGTCTAAAGTAAAAGAGACTACAAGTAAACTTCTGAATTTCTTGGGGAACACGGGCTAAGGGTGTTTAAAAATAAACTGCAGCATGTGGAAAAAGAAGTCAGATACCTTGAGCATGTGATTTCTGAAGGGAAACAGATAATTAATTCTGAAAGAATTCAGGGCATTGTGCAGCTTCCTCTCTCCGGGACAAAGAGGGAGTTGTGAAAGTTTCTAGGTCTAATTGGATACTGTAGATTAGGAGTAGAAGAATATGTACTAAAAAAAACCAAAGGGATTGTATCTCAAACTATCAGAGGGAGAACGCGACATATTAAAATGGACAAAAGTGGAAAAAGAATTAGTAGAAATATTGAAACGAGACTTAATCACAGCACCTGTGGTAGAACTGCCTGCCTTAAAAAAAAAAAAGTCACCTTTTTGTGACTGTCAGTGAAGAAGCTGCTTTAGGTGTCTAGCACAAGAATAGGGAGACAAAGGAAAACCATTGCACACTTGTCTAAGCTATTAGACCCTGTATCTCGAGGATGACCCAAATGTATCCAAGTGGTAGTAGCAACTGCCTTATCAGTAGAAAGGAGTACATTTGTACCCTTCGAGGGTGTAAGGAGCAAATTGTTGAGTTTTAGATAATATGTTTCCCCTCCGAAGAGATTGCTCCACATTTTGAGGCATGATCGTTAACAAAAAAAAAAAAAAAAAAAGAGAGAGAGAACGAGGGCAGGAATCTGCTCCTCGACCTCTTAGAAAAGCACAGTGCCAAACAACCCTATGGAGATGGAGTGGGCATAGAATAATTGGTCCAACTTAGAGGGAGTTGCGGATCATATAAATTCCCTCCACAAGCTAACTCGTATGGGGGAGGGAAAGGGAAAATCAATCATTTGTGCAGTTCTAAGAGCTGCTCTTACTGCTGCTGTAGAGATCCACAACAAACAGCACATGGCAGAAACCCAAATTATTCAGTCCTTGCAGGAATTGGTTACATACCTGAAGTACCAAGGAGAAGACCTTAGGGGACAGTCAGAAAAAGAAGAACATTCAGAAGTCCTCCTTCAGCAAGCCCTTAGAGAACAGTTGGTAAATGAGAGGGAGATTAATGCTAGTTCCCCAGATAGTATCTTTTATCCAGGAGAAAGACTGGAGGATCTGAGAGCCCAAAAAGACAAATCAGAAAGCCTAGTGACCCTTCTCTGCCCTCCAATAGAAACTGAGCATGCATATGAAGAGAGCGAAGGTGGGTACTCTAATGTTTGTATCAGAGAGGTCCCCTATTCTGCTACCGAGCTGGCCAAATTAAAGAAAGGTTTTGGTCATACCCCTAGGAAATCAGAGACAGAGTATGTGTGGAAAGTGCCACTAACAGGAGGAGAACAGACCCTGTTGATTGAAAAGGAATCAGAGGCTTACTGAGACCTGGAATATTTTTCACCACTGGCAACCACTGTGCCTCGTGGTACCTTACTCAAAGAGCTGCTTATTGGGATGATTACTCCCCGGGGCAACTGATGTTGATTGATTTGCCAGACATTGGTCCTGTCCCTTTAACCCTCAAAGAGCCTCTTAACAGATACACCTGGAAGGCTCAAGACGATCAGGAGAAAATGTACAAAATTAACCATCTGGATTTCACCTACCTTCTAACTTTGGTTCATTTGGGACCAGGAGAGTTTTTGTTTGTTTTTGTTTTCTTTTCCAGTTTTGCTCTCTCTAACTTTGGTTCCTCTGGAACCAGGAAGTTCTCTCTTTTGTTTTCCAGATGCTAACGAATGCTGATCCTGTTACTGTGCCTCACATGTTCCCTTCTCACCCTGTTCCTTTCCCTGGGATCCCTGTGGTATCATTAATGTCACTGTTTCGGACAGGCATCTTCAGATTTTACCTTTACGCAGGCTTTACCTGCGTCAGACCCAGGGTATGTAATGGGATGGATTTTACTGACTGGTTGTGCAATTTCTCCCTTGTCAGTAGGGGGTGTGTCCCCATTATTGCAATAATGAATAAACTGCTCTTCACAGAGATCTTTGCCTGATTAGAAATTTTTGATCTTGAGCGTGTTTCTCACAAGAAGAACCCCCCAGGGCCTGCTTGCTGCGAAGCTTCCTGGCTTTCTCCCATCCCCCACGGTGATTGGACGAGTTCCTCAGACCAACAGACCTACTACGGACCTTGCTGAACCCACGGTGGTGACTATCTCTCTTGCTCTCTACAAAGATTCCTTGCTTTTATTTCCTATCTCTTTTCTATCGCCCATCTTTCCTTCCCCATATCCCTAAGCAACTAGGATTTGTAATAAACTGGTCGGGCTAACATTTGACCCATTGTGACTTAATCTCACCATCAGGTACACGTATATTAAAAGAAAATCCTCTCCCTCCTATAAATTGGAGTGAGACATTTTTAAATGGGATCACAAATATGATATCTGACAGTGAGAATGTTGCCCTTCCAGATATAGCTGATGTGTGTACCTTCTGGAGTTGCACCGAGTGATATTTTGGTAATTTAGATGTGAGCGCCTCTCCAGAAAGATAACTCCACATATTGAAACTTAAGTATGAAATTTGAACTTTTTTCTGTGTGTGCCTCTTGGAGTTGTGAGGAGTGATATTTTTTTACTTAAATGTGCATACCTCTCCAAGAAGATCACTCCGCATACTGAAACTTATATTTTTTGAAACTTTTCTGTATGCACCTCCTGGAGTTGCAAGGAGTGATATTTTTGATAACTTAGACACGAGCACCTCTCCAGGAAGATCACTCCACATACTGAAACAACTGTGTTTTTGGAACTTTTGGATGTATGAAGTAATTTTGAGTATTTCCATTTGTTTAATACGCGTGTGCCTCCTCGTGAAGATCATTGCACATTTTGAAACTTAAGGATGTCTTGTAACTTAGGTGTGGTGTTTGAAGTTATTCTGTGTGATTTAAACATTAGCATTTCCTTTGATATAGGCCTCCCCATGAAGATCACTCCACATATTGAAACCTAAAGCCTCTTTGTCTTTTGCATGCTCCTCTCAGTAAATGGAGGAGTGATTTGAGCATTTGCATTTGTTTGACTTGAGCTTTTGGGTATGTGTATTCCCCCCTCCCTCCGTGTAGATCTTTCTGCATATTGGGAGATGAGTGACAGTATAGTCACTATGAAAAGCAAAGATATGTTATTTGACCTTTTAGAAAAGCATGGTGCTCGGCCCTCATTATCAGGGGTAGATTGGATATGACGGAACTAGAATAATTTTCAGAGTGTTTCAGACTGTATTAGTGTTCTGCAAAAGAATGCTCATACCCAAGCTGGAAAAGGAAAGACATTTATTTGTGCAGTATTGGGTTCTGCTCTGATTGCAGCCACAGAATTCCGAGACCAACAGCTTAAGGCAGAAAGTCAAACTATACAGTCACTGCAAGAATTAGTTAAAGTAACACGGGAATTGGTGAAAAGCATGCAGAATCAAATAGTAAACCTTGAGGGACAGTTAGAAAGCGAGAAATGTGGTTCAGCTTTGTTGAAAATGGCCTTAAAGGAACAGTTAATGTGTAAGGATACCAGTGACACTGTTATCCATAGTGTGTCTCAAGAAAAAAATCTATTCTCTAGGATTGAAAGAAATAAAGGCAAGGACAGACAAGTTAGAGGCCTCCCCATCTCAGTTGTGTCCTTTGATAAAAACTGAATATACATTTGATAACAGTGAGGATCTAGACCCTCAAATGAATGTTAAGGAAATTCCCTTTTTAGCCACTGAATTAGCAAAACTGAAAAGAGATTTTGGGCACTCTCCAAAGGAATCAGAGACAGAGTATGTATGGAGGGTTAGTCTCACTGGTGGAGACCAAATACTGTTAACTGAAAAAGAAAAAGAAACTGAAGGTTATTGGGGACCAGTGGTATTCTCAACTACTTGCAACAATCATGCTCCCTGGTCCTTAACACAGAGGGCTGCCTATTGGGCAGGTGGTCTCAGCCCTTTAGAAAGGGGAGACCCTCTTGCCATTTCTGGAACAGTTGATAAATTAGTAGAAAAAGTTCAAAAGGCTGCCTGCCTTCAAATGATGTTTGATAGAAAGCTGCAGCCACACCATGAATCACCTATGATGATGCCTATTGATCCTGAGAGGATGACTCCTTTAATTACGGGGCTTGCAGAATCATTAAAACCTATAGGTATACAACTACAAGGAAAAATACAGGCTATGACTCAGGGAGAGAGAGCCCCGGCAGCATTAGAAGGAACCGTAACCCTTAACCATCTGCAGTCAGGATACAAAGTGTGGACGTGGGGGGATGTGGCAATGGGACTGCAATGGTCCCATTTCTTCCATGATAGCAACAATTTGTTGTAAGTCTTGCAACAGATGCCATTTCCCACTCTTCTTCCTAATCACAAACACTGGAGAGTTCCATGGGCTGATAGTAGGAATTATGTGGCCGGCTGTTAACTGTTCCTGAACCAGCTCATGCAAGTAGTGCAAATTTTCACTACTAAGGGGCCACTGATCCACCCACACAGGATCTGATGTCTGTGATAGGTAAGGGTTAAGTTTCTTAGTCTAATCAAAACTCAGTGGTGCTTTCTCAGGTGTCTGGGAATGTAAATAGCGTTGTAAAATGTAAATAGTGTTGTAAACAGCGGAAGCTGCAGGCCCGGAGCACATAAGCTGCTAGAAAATAACCAAAGAATAATGGAAAAGACTACTGACTTTCACCCCCACAACCATCAGGAGGCAGGAAAATGAATTCCCCAGCAACAACCTGCACAGCCGCAAGCATGACTGGAATGTATGCAGGAGATAAGAATTGTATACGTACAAGAATGACTGGAATGTATACAGGAGATAAGAATAGTATAAATACAGAGCCAATCCTTTGTTCAAATTGTGACCCTGGTGGAGTGTAAACTCCCCTCCGCCCAGCGCTGTTTTGCTCACTTTACCGCCTTGCTTAATTGAATAAAGCTATGCCTTTATCACACTAGACTTTGTCTGGTTTTGTCATGAGAATCTATAACAATTTGGTGCCGTGACTCGGATCCAGATTCCTTTGCTGCAGGATTCCCTCGAGATGGGAGGCACCCTGCCCGCAGTAGCGGGAAGCCCTGAGTTGGGGGTTTCCCACTGCAAATACTGGATCTCTGAACCCCTCTAAATTTGGAGAGTGAGCAAAAGAGCCTGCAGAACCCCATAATCATTTGTGCATGAAGACCGAACGAAGACTCAGGATTGAGTAAGTATTGTGTGGATCCGTCCGGTCAGGGTTGGTTATCCTGGGGTGCGCCTGTGTGAGAGGTCTCTAAGAGGCCAAGCGAGAGCGGACCCTTCAGTAGTGCAGTTCTCGTAGCCCGAGAGGGAGCGAGCCACGACCAAGGGGAGCGCACGCGTGTGTGTGAGAAGGTGCCCCAGAAGATGGGACAGGGGAAAAGCAAGGCCCTTCTGCCCATGGGCGGCAAGGGAAAGTTGCCCGACATACCGCCAGAAAGTCCATTAGGGCTAATGATCAAATATTGGAGGGACTCTCCCTACAGAAAAGGGAAAAGTAAAGAGAAAATGGTACACTACTGTGTGGAGATCTGGGGAGGGAAACCCCTAAGAAATCCCCATATAATGTGGCCGGTATTTGGCTCATTCAAAGATTGGATATGTCAAGAATTAAATCTATGGGTAAACAATAAACCCCAAGTGGACTCTGAGGAGTCCGAATATTCCACTCTCTGGATTGTGCAATCACAGGAGCAGGCATTTTTATTTAATCTTAAAGAAAAGGGGAAACGAAAAAAAAACTGGGGAGGAGGAGGGGGAATACCTTTGGCCACCCCCATACAGCCCCCAGGAACAAGCACCCCCTCCTCCCATTAGCGAGGAGTCTTCCCTGCAACTAGAATCTCCTGTAGTAAGGAGAAGCACCCAAAAACGTAATCAGAAGGAAGAAAAGTTATATACATTAAGGGAGGTTTTAGTCCCAGGTGCGGGTGCCGCGGCCCCCAGGGCTGGGTATGTATCAGTCCCACTGAATACTAGTGATGTAAGAGAGTTTAAGAAAGAAATGGGGAACCTTCTAGAGGATCCCCTAGGAGTTTCCAAAAGGTTAGATCAGTTTCTGGGACCTAATTTATAAACTTGGGACGAGATACAGGCGATTCTAGGGATCCTGTTTACAGCAGAGGAGAGAAATATGATTAGGGGAGCAGGAATGAGATTATGGGATCAACAACACGCAGCAGTACCCACGGCTGACCGAAAATGGCCATTACAGAGACCTAATTGGAATAACCAAGATGAACAAGCCCGTACTAACATGGCCGATTTAAGATACATTATTATCCAAGGAATTAAGGAGGCAGTACCCAGAGGACAAAACATAAGTAAGGCTCTTAAGGAGGAGCAACAAAAAGATGAGAGCCCCACCGTGTGGTTAGAAAGGTTAAGGAAGAGCCTCCAACTGTACTCTGGGATAGATCCCAGCATACCGGCCGGGCAGACTCTGTTAAAAACTCAATTTGTAGCTAAGTCATGGGTGGACATTCATAAGAAACTAGAGAAGTTGGAAGACTGGCAGAGTAGACCTATAGACGAGTTACTGAGGGAAGCGCAGAAGGTATTTGTTAGGAGGGAGGAGAATCAAAAGAAACAAGCCAGGCTCTTGGTAGCTGCAGTAAAAGAAGGACAGAGGGGATCTGTAAGTGCAATAAGGAGACCGGAAGGGAAGGGGATCGAGAAATTCCCTGCCAGAGGGTCAAAAGTTGAAGAGAAGGAATGAAGAAAATAAGAGAGAGAGTGCTTCTATTGTAAAAGGAGAGGCCATTTGAAGAAAGATTGTAGGAAGAGAATACAGGACAAAAAAAAATGTTTTTAGAAGATTAGGGGGGTCAGGGGCTCTATGTGCTGAGGACCCCAGGAAAAACAGAGCCCTTGATAAAATTAAAAAGTGGGTCCTCAGCGACAAGAGGTGATATTTCTTGTAGACACCGGGGCAGAGAGATTGACTGTCCAGACCTTACCTCCTGGGTGTAAAATCACGTCTGAAAGCATAAATGTAGTAGGAGCAAAAGGGGAGCCATTTAAAGCTCCAGTCATCAAACATGTAGAAATAGAATCAGAAGGTAGGTACGGCATTGGATCCTTCTTGCTAGTCCCTGAAGCAGATTACAATTTATTAGGCAGAGACCTAATCGTTGAGTTAGGAATAAATCTAGAGGTAGAGGGAAAGGAACTAAAAGTAAGAATATGTACCCTCACAACCCAGGATGAGGAGAGAATTAATCCAGAGGTCTGGTATACCTCAGATACTGTAGGGAGGTTGGATATTACCCCCTTTGGAAGTAACCATCAAAAACCCTGAGATCCCCGTTAGGATCAAACAATACCCCTTATCTCAGGAAGGGAGGCAGGGGTTAAAGCCTGAAATTGAAAGGCTGCTGAAAAGGGGCCTTCTTGAGCCCTGCATCTCCCCATTCAACACTCCCATATTACCTGTAAGAAAACCCGATGGAAGTTAGAGACTGGTTCACGACCTCTGGGAAATAAACAAAAGAACAGTAACCAGGTTTCCTGTAGTAGCTAACCCCCATACTCTATTAAGCCAATTAAGCCCTGAAAATCAGTGGTACAGTGTTATAGACTTGAAAGATGCCTTCTGGGCCTGCCCTTTAAGGGAAGAATGTAGGGACTATTTTGCATTCGAATGGGAGGACCCGGAGACCCATAGGAAGCAGCAACTTAGATGGACAGTCCTTCCCCAGAGATTCACAGAATCCCCTAATTTATTTGGTCAGGCCCTGGAGCAAATTCTCCGAGGTTACAATCTGGGAAAAGGAATCACCCTCGTCCAATATGTAGACGATTTACTACTTGCAGGGGACACCCAGGAGTTTGTGAGAGAAGCAAGTGTAAAATTACTAAACTTTTTGAGTTTACAAGGATTGAAGGTGAAAGAGGGGGGGACTTGATTTGAATTGATTCCGCTTAATGAAAGAGGGTTTGATTTTGGGATTCTACCTGGACGGTTTAGATTCTGCTTACATTCCACAGGAGCATTCTTTTGTGGTAAGAAAGACATAGGTGCCAGACTCCTTGTTAAGAGTGTTTGCTTCATCCCAAGGGACCACCAGACGGGGATGCGACCACCCAGAAGAGAATACAACGCATGCGCCGGAGGGGAGGGACTTGATTAATGAATATGTAGTGGGGTTTGACGTAACCTGTTGAATATGTATGAACTTGACTTACAAATATGTAACATTTCTGTGGACCGGTATGCAAGTTAGGAGGAGCTATCCCCCTTGCATCCAACTCTGTGCAGCGTTGATTAAAACATACCTGATTTTATAACTACTTTGTGGTTATAGAGTTTGATTCCGCAAGTCAAAGGTTTCTAAATCAAAGCTACAATTTACCGAAGAGGAGGTAAAATACTTAGGACACTGGATTAGTAAGGGAAGTATGAAGCTTGACCCCGAAAGAGTAAATGGAATATTATCTCTGCAACCTCCTCAGAGCAAGAGGCAGGTCAGACAGTTATTGGGATTATTAGGCTATTGCAGGCAATGGATTGAAAATTTTAGTGGAAAGGTAAAATTCTTATACCAAAAGTTAACTAAGGAGGGATTGTTGAAGTGGACTCGGGAAGATGAGGAACAATTACAAAACTTGAAAACTGAACTAGTAAATGCCCCAGTTTTAAGTTTACCAGATGTAAGAAGGCCATTTTACTTATTTGTTAATACAGAAGAGGATACTGTCTTTGGAGTTTTAACTCAAGAATGGCCGGGGAAAAAGAAGCCCGTAGGATATATCTCTAAGCTATTAGAACCCGTTAGTCAAGGATGGCCCACATGTCTGCAAGCCATAGTGGCTGTAGCCCTGCTGGTGGAAGAAGCTAACAAAATCACCTTTGGGGGACAATTGAAGGTATGTACCCCCCATAACATTAGGGGGGGGTTTACAACAAAAGGTGGAAAAATGGATTACAGATGCGAGGCTCTTAAAATATGAAGGGATCCTAATCAATTCCCCGAAATTGGAAGTGGAAACAACTAGTCTCCAGAACCCAGCACAATTTCTATATGGGGAACTGGTAGAAGAACTTACCCATGACTGTTTAAGAACTATAGAGGAACAGGTAAAAATCAGACCTGACCTAGGGGAAGAGGAGCTGAAAGAAGGGGAAAGACTATTTGTAGATGGATCCTCAAGAATCCTAAATGGGAAACAGAAGTCAGGTTATGCTATTATTAATGGGTTAGACATGAAAGTGCTAGAATCAGGGTCTCTGAGCCCTAGATGGTCCTTCCAAGCTTGTGAACTCTATGCAGTCCTTAGAGCCCTTCAGTCATTAAAAGGGAAGATGGGAACCGTTTATACAGATACACTTATGGGGTAGTACATACATTTGGAAAAATTTGGGAAGAGAGAGGGTTCATAAATTCCCAAGGAAAAGGATTAATCCATGAAACATTAGTAACTCAAACCCTGGAGGCCCTTAGGGGGCCTGAAAGAGTAGCGGCTGTACATATAAAGGGACACCAAAAGGGTTTTGATTCAAGAATAAGAGGAAATAATTTAGCTGATGAAGAGGCGAGAAGGGTCGCCTTAATGCCCTTAAGAATAGAACTGGCAAGAACAGATACTAACTTTCAAGAGCCTGAATTGAGGTTCACGAATCAGGAAAAGGAAAAGTTACAGTAAATGGGGATATGGGAAAAATATGGGAAGTGGAAATTACCCGATGGAAGGGAAGTGCTCCCGAAAGCAATGGCACTCAGAGTAATGAGGAGATACCACGATAAATGTAGAACATACTGGGGAGTGCAAGCACTATACGATCATTTTGCAATAAATTTTATGTGCATAGGGGCCTATAATGTAGCTAAAAGAATTGTAGGGGAATGCTTAACTTGCCAAAAGATTAACAAACATCAATTAAGGGAGAAAATACATGGGGGAAGGGAAATGACCCATCGCCCGTTTGCAGTTACCGAGCTCCCTAAGGTTGGAAGATTTAGATATCTTCTCGTTATGGTGGACCACCTCACATATTTTGTTGAGGCGTTCCCTACGGTTAGAGCAACTGCACACACAGTGGTAAAAATTTTGTTTGAAGAAATAATTCCCCGATACGGGGTCATCGAGGCCATTGATTCCGACCGGGGACCTCATTTCACCTCAAAGACGATATTAGAGGCAGTGGCGTTAGTAGGTACTAAATGGGAATACCATACACCGTAACACCCCCATAGCTCAGGAAAGGTAGAAAAGATGAATGGAGAGATTAAGAAACAACTTACAAAGTTAATGTTAGAAAAAAAAAATTCATGGGTGAAGTGTCTGCCTTTAGCCCTTCTAAATATTAGAACACAGCCCCGCGTGGACACTGGGCTTTCACCTTTCGAGATGTTATACAGTATGCCTTATGACATTGACCTACCCCTAGATCACCCCATGTTAGATGACAGGAACTTGCAACCTGATGTTATGCAAATAATGTCCAGAAGAGAAGAACTACGTAAAAAGGCAATGGTGGTACAGCGACCCCCTTTAGAAATTGACATGCAGTCCATAAAACCAGGAGATAAAGTATTAATAAAGAATTGGAAGGAGTCATCTCTTACCCCTCGCTGGGAGGGACCCTTTCGTGTCTTGCTCACCACAGAGACTGCTATCCGGACTGCCGAGCGCGGATGGACACGTCTAGAGTAAAGGCACTTCAAGAATCAGTGAGCTGGAAAGTGGTGGGACCCCCCCAAGGACTAAAACTGACTTTGAAGAGAATGAAGCAATTAGATGAGTAGTCCCATATTCTGTAATACCCTTGATTGTATTTGTTTTCCCTTCGTGTGTTTAGATGTATAATATGTAAGGATAGCTGGTGGACATATTGTGAGAATGAGCACTCTCCTGCGGGTATCTGCAAACAGTGCCATAGGAATAGGTATAAATTGGCCAAGTAAGCCCTCAGGGTGGGGGTACACACTGGGCATATCGTTAAGGGGTCCAGAGAATGGTGGACCATATTAAGTGAAAGAATACACCCCGAGGAACGGTGGGCTCACATTAACGGATCTGGGAAATTTGACCCCGAAATCGTGGGTAAGCTGAGTTGGTTCCAAGTCTCATACGCCCTGTGCCAAGCTCCGTAGATAAAAGCTAAGAGCCGAAGCCTTCAGGCTTCACCAGAAAAGAGGGAGCAGTAGGAGTCCCCATGCTCAGGACTGCTGCCAAGAAGATGGAAAACCCTGCTGCTCTAGGCAACAGAGTAGGCAGAGGAGGCAGAGGCGTGCAGAAATGGAACTCCGAAGTGGTGGTGTATAGACTGGTGAGACCACCCCGACCCCAGAAGGGACAACAAGTGAGCACCACCCAGACTCGGGAAAAAGGGAATTGGAATTCACTGAAGTCTAAAGGGTGTCCACCAGCATCTTTATACTTATGGTTGTGGATCTGGATGTTATGGATTGTACTTGTAAATGGAGAAGAGAGTCACCAACCTTTTAAATGGTCCTTATATCACTTTACCATTTCTGTTCAATGAACTTATTGCTATTGTTAAGGGACGGTTAGAGAGAGCCCATTTAATGTTACTAAGAAATCAGTATGAACAAATCAATAGAAAGGAAGAGGATGAATCTATCCTCCAAAGGGCTAAAGAAGCAGTGAAACAATTTGATGAACAAAATCAGGATAAAATAGAAAAGGGGGGATTGTGATAGGTAAGGGTTAAGTTTGTTAGTCAAATCAAAACTCAATGGTGCTTTCTCAGGTGTCCGGGAATGTAAATAGTGTTGTATGACGGAAACTAAGAAGCTGCAGGCCCGGGGCACATAAGCTGCTAGAAAAAAACCAAAGAATAATGGAAAAGACTACTGACTTTCACTCTCACAACCATCAGGAGGCAGGAAAATAAATCCCCCAGCAACAACCTGCACAGCCGCAAGCATGACTGGAATGTATGCAGGAGATAAGAATAGTATAAATACAGAGCCAATCCTTTGTTCAAATTGCGACTCTGGTGGAGTGTAAACTCCCCTCCGCCCAGTGCTGTTTTGCTCACTTTACCGCCTTGCTTAATTGAATAAAGCTATCCCTTTATCACACTAGACTTTGTCTGGTTTTGTCACAAGAATCTATAACAATGGGAACCTAGGAAGTTTACCCTAGCAAATCCACTGGTTAAATTGCAGCTAGGAGAGCAGGATAAAGAGGTTTATTTTCTGATGGGTACTGTTGACTACTGCAGCCAACCGTGATGTTCGTTGCTTTAGGAAGCCCGCGGCTTGGCCATTCACTGCGGTGACATCAATATGATGATCAGCAAATGGCGATTTATTGAACCTCACACACACTTATACACCTATGCCCTTCGTGCACGCCTACTACAGTGTACACGTCATAGCTCCACCCAGAGTAGGGGAAGGGCCTAACGCATCACAACCCAAGAAGCGCGCACACGCCTAATACAACAGGGTACGAGTGCCTCTTACCACACGTAGATGATTTACAAACAGTAGTAGGAGCTACTGCCCAACAAGAAAAAGCTTACCTTTGGGGATTAACTAAATACGGGCTGAGAAAATAAGTAGGAATACATAAATTCTTGTACATGCCACGTTGCCCAAAACCGTTACTCTGGCAAGACTTATTAGAACAAATGGATGCAGAGATTAAATTCAATAAAAGAGGAGCTAAGGGTCAAACAAGATTAACTGATGGAAAATTGTAAGTCAGGCTTTAACACAAACTGGGAAAAAACAATGTTGTACCCCCAGAAGTAACAGAAATCTTAAATAAAGTATTGAAGAGCAAAATCAGGTCTCTGCAGTATAGAAAGAAGGGCTTCATAGCAAGAAAAAAGAAAGCAGCTTCACAAAGTAGACATAAGGGGCAAAAAGAGATAGTTTATGTAGAGAATGTTAGAAAACAAGGGATTCCAAGCACTTTCACAGGCGCTAGGTCCAGAATAACAAGGAGAATGAAGGCCATAAAGATAAGGACCAGAGAACATCTCGAAAACATTTGGCAGGGAGGTGATTAGATGTCTGAAGTGCAAGCTGAAAACAGTTCGGGGGATGCCCCCCCTTCGGGGTCAGAAGTTTGCAGCGAGGAAGACTATGAGCCTTCGCGAGGAAGACTACGAGCCTTCATAATCACGACCTACTACACACACGCAAGGGAGGGAGGGACTGTATGCTAATGGGCTCTCGGGAATGTAGTGAATATGTATCCAAATTCCTGATTATGTATGAGTTTCACCTATATCTATAGCATGATTTCTTCGGACGGTGTGCAAGTTAGGTGGAACGACCCCCCTTGCACCAGGGTGTACGTGCGTCACCAATAAACACATGCCTGCTCTATATCCTTACTGGCTATAGAGTCTGATTTCCGCACGTCAATTTGGCACCCCAGGTGGGACCCACTCTGTTTGGCTGCAGGACCGGCTGAGAGAGTGGACACCTTTGGCGCGCCCCGTGATTTCTTGGAAGGACTCCCTTCCTCACCCGATCACTGCAGGGACAGGCAAGGACCATCCATAGGCGGACCAGGTATGTATATAGAAAGAGCGGAACCCGTAAGGCATGAGGCGACGTCCTATGCTGGGTATGAAGGAGCGTGCCTGCTCCTCCCTGAGGTACGTGAGCTCATGGGTTAGGTTGCCGGCTGGGGTAGGAAGACTCTTTGGGGAGTTCATACAAAGGGGACCTGTAAGCCGTACGCGAGGAAAGAGCAACAGCACTCCCTTAGGTGATTGGTAACAGCAGGGATTTTGTCAAATGATAACGTGGATTCTCCTGGAGATAGTAGTGGGAGTTATAGGTTGTATTATTGTTATCACCATCTGCTGAGTGTTCGGTACCGTGTATCTAATCATTTCAGGTCAAGCTGACTTTCGGAAAAATCTTAAAGCTTGCAACTGATCGACTAATGTTATTAGTGTTATTAAGATTCCAGCTAAAGGGCAGCATCAGCACTGTGTATTATGTATAAACCATGGTTTTTGTTCTAAATGTCAGAGTGAGTGTGGTGTGAGTGAGACGTGTTCCATTCAGGGAATGAGTGTCAACCCGTTTATGTAGTACTGTGTTCTGATTGTGGGAAAGTGTGCAAAGGAAGGTGTACAGGCTTCTGTGAGATCTGTTTGCAAGTGTTTATAACTGAACAACATCACTATACGGTGTTAAGGGCTGTTTGTGGAAACTTTGAGGAAATTAGGAATCAATAAGAATTTTGTAAACATCATGGGAGGCTCCCAGGGGAAGGAAATTCCCAAACAAACCCCTTTGGGATGCGCATTGGCACATTGGTGGGATATGGCAGGGGAACCTGGAGGCACCCTGAGTAAGAAAACTTTAATCAAGTATTGGAATCAATGGTGGTTAGTATATAAGTTAAAAGACCATGAGAAGTGGCCTCAGAATGGGGCGCTAAACTATAATACCCTCTTACAGTTACTGTTATTCTTAAGGAGGGCAGGTAAATGAAATAACATGAACAGTTTTTATAATTGAGTGCTCTAATCATGAGACTAAGTACTGGGTGTTTGTGGAAACTGAAGAACTGTATTGTTTGATTTGTGGGTTCTGAAGGGAATGGGACAAACATTTCTGATGGTGTAAGTAATTGCTAATTGTTAATGGTATACAGAAGCATGATTGAGAGTATGTGGAAGTGTGATTGAGGGTATGAACAGTGGCCAAAGGAAAAAGGGTTAAAGAGAAAGTGAGTTTATCTGCACTGGCATGAGAGCAACCCCCCCACACCATTCCCCTTCGAGCAGAACTCTCGGAGTGAGAGTGCCGGAGTCAGAGACTGCTGTTGTAAACAGCGTTACTTGCGAATGGGGGGAGGTGGAGAGGATGGGGCACTGGCAGTGAGAATAGCCTTCATGTGCAGAGATCTCAGAAACCTGAAATTCCAGTGTTAGCACTGGAAACCACTGGAGAGGAGGAGGTGAAACTGAAATGGAATGTTAGAACTTTATGTAATGATGAGAGTTTGGAAAGTGAAAAGTCTGAGGACGCAGGCTGAGGAAGGCAAACATGAGCAAGGTGTAACAGGGTTGTCAGAACCAAAGAGGGTGAGCAATATGAAGGAAAAAAATTAACTGAGAAACAGAGATAGTAAGGAAATTGGGAATAGCAACTGCTGTTACTGTTGCGCTGCTACAATAGAGCCTTAGGACCCAGAGGTCCCCTTAGAGAGAGGAAAAGGGAGAAGGTAAACCATGGAGGGTTCCACCCCTGCTGGTCTGCAAGCGGTGTGCAAACTGTAGGGAAACGAGACATTGGTGGAGAAATCCAACTGTCTCTTATTGCAAAAAGCTGAATGATGGGAACCTGAGAAGTTATTCCTAGCAAATCCAGTGGTTAAATTGCAGCTAGGAGAGCTGGATAAAGAGGTTTATTTTCTGGTGGGTACGGGTGCCTCTTACCACCCATAGATGATTTTGCAACAGTAGTAGGAGCTACTGCCCAACAAGAAAGGCTTACCTTTTGGGATCAACTAAATACGAGCTGAGAAAATAAGTAGGAATACATAAATTCTTGTACATGCCACGTTGTCCAAAACCGCTACTCAGGCAAGACTTATTAGAACAAATGGATGCAGAGATTAAATTCAATAAAACTGGAGCTAAGGGTCAAACAAGATTAACTGATGGAAAATTGTAAGTCTGGCATTAACACAAACTGGGAAAAACAATGGTGTACCCCCAGAAGTTACAGAAATCTTAAATAAAGTATGCTTAGGAGTGTGGGTACCAGGGATGCATGGTAGAGACAAAATGCAGCCCTAAGTTAAAAGCAAGAGCTAGGGCTAGCCCAGTCAGGGTAAAGCAGTGCCCTTTGAGGATATACAACTGTAGAAGGATAAAAGAAAATAGATAACTTTTGGATTTTGGATTACTAACTGAATGTGAATCCAAATACAATACTCCAATCTTGCCGATGAAAAATTGGATAGCAAGTGCTATAGTTTAGTACAAGATTAGAGGGCAGGTAATAGAATTGTTGAATGTATACACTCCGTGGTGGCAAATCCATACACTTCAGTAACTAAGTTAGGGAAAGAGTAGGTGGAGTTTACCTTCTGGATTTGAAGGATGCCTTTTCTGCCTAGTTTGGCCAAAGGAAGCCTAAGGTTATTTGCCATTGAATAGGAGAGCCTCAATTCGGGACAAAAAGACTCAGTTAACCTGGACAGTGTTACCCAGGGTTGTGAGAACAGCCCAGTGATTTCTGAGAACTGGTCAACTCGTGAGCCTGAGATTTGGGTTCCTCCATCCCACAGTGGAACTTTACTGCAGCATGTGGATGCCACAGAAACAAAGAGGACTGTGTGCAATGGACTGTGCGTATGCTGAATTTCTTTGTTTAAATGATTATCAAGTTTCTCAACAGAAGGCACAAATAGCTCAATGGCGAGTGACCTATCTGGGAGAGGAGATTACAGCTGGACTTGGAACCTTAAGGACTGCCAGGAAAGAAGCCATCTGCCAAACCCCTGAGCCACAAAGTGCCGAAGAACACCGTACATTCTCAGGAATGACAGGAGGGTGCTGACGGTGGATACACAGCTACGGACTGTTGGTAAAGTCCCTTCACGAAGTAAGTAAGAGATGGCCAGAGTGGCTGAGGGCAGTGGCTGCACCAGTGCTCAATATTCAAGAAACTGGTAAATTTACTCTAGGCCAAAGAATAACAGTTTTAATATCTCATACAGTGTCTACTGTATTGGAGGTAAAAGAAGGCATTGGCTCTCACCCCCAGAGGTTCCTGAAATACCAGGCCATCCTGGTACAGCAGGATGATGCAGAAATAACTGTAACTAATATTGTCAACCCAGCATCTTTCCTTAGCGGAACTCCTGGAGAACCAGTATTGACTGCTTTGAAACAACTGTGGCAATGGACTGTTGCCAGTCGGACCTGAAAGATGAATCCTTAGAAGATGCAGAAGACACCTGGTTTACTGGTGGAAGCAGTTTTGTGAGACAAGGAAACCAAAAGGCAGGATATGCAGTAACTACTACTGACAAGGTAATCGAAGCACAACCACTACCTGTGGGGGCTTTCTCTCAGAAGGCTGAAATAACAGCCTTGACAAGAGCCTGAAATATATGGACAGATGCTAATTATGTATTTGGGATGCTACACGCTCATAGCACCATCTGAAAAGAGCAAGGAATGCTCACACACAAGGAAAAACAGCATAATGTAAATCTACCAAAGAGCGTGGCTATTATACATTGTAAAGAACATCTGAAAGGTAACACTGTACAGGAAACTGGGGATAAGATGGTGGATCAGGTGGCAGAACAGGTAGTTGAAGAGGGCTTTAATTCCAGACGGTGAACTTAAAATTTCTGAACCTGAGTCAAAACCTGTAAAGTATTTTAAAGGGGATAGCAATCTAATTAATGATTTAGAAGGAAGAGAGCAGGCTGACAGATGGACATGTTGTTTTGCCCTTTGGTATTCTATGGAAATTGGTTCTAAGGGAGGATAAGAAAATGTATTGGGCAAACAGACATTACAAAGTATGATCCTAGTACCAGGAAAGGGGTTCAAGTGGGCCTATTGGGAAAGAGAACCTTCCAGGGCAACAGTGACAAATTGATTTCTTGAAACTCCCAAGGAAAGGGGGGTATCGCTGTATGTTGGTACTAACTGATACCTTTTTGGGATGGCCAGAGGTATTTCCCTGTAGGACTAATAAGGCTCAGGAAGTAACGAAAATGATGTTACATGCTGTTAATTCCAAGGTTCGGGGTTCCTGTAGCAATCTCATCAGATCGAGGCCCACATTCTTGCCAAGGTGGTCCAAAAAATAAGCACATTATTGGGAATTGATTGGCAATTGCACACACCTTATAGACTGCAATCATGCGGACAGGTGAAAAAACGAATCACCTTATCAAATTACAGATAGTAAAACTTGGCCAAGAGGCTGGGATTCACTGGCTGCCGGTACTGCCTTTGGCATTTCTGAGAATTCAGACTAAACCCCGAACCAAGGAAGGATTAAGCCCACATGAGATTCTTTATGGACGACCTTATACTGTACAAAAGGAAATCTCTATACAGGTGGGGGATAAGGTGTTGAGTGAATATATGGTCAGCTTGGCAAAGCAATTAAAGAAAATTGAACAAGCAGTATTCGGTGCCAGGGCACGAGGCCTAGATGGTCAAGTGCATGATGTATTGCCAGGCGACAATGTTTATGTTAAACCTCTCTCAGATTCACCTCTGGAACCAAAGTGGGAAGGACCCTACCAAATTCTCCTGACCACCCATACCACTCCCACAAGGAAACCGTAAGGCAGGTTATGCAGTAACTGCTACTGACAAGGTAATCGAAGCACCACCATTACCTGTGGGGACTTGCCCTTAGAAGGCTGAAATAACTGCCTCGACAAGAGCCTGAAATATATGGACAATTGCTAATTATGTATTTGGGATGCTACACGCTCATTGTACCATCTGAAAAGAGCAAGGATTGCTCACACACAAGGAAAAACAGCATCATGATGTAGATCTACCAAAGAGTGTGGCCATTATGCATTGTAAAGGACATTAGGAAGGTAACACTGCCTCTCATGCCATTGCAGATGAACTCACTTTCTCTCAAACCCTTTTTCCTTTGTCAACTATTCATACCCTCAATTACACTTCCACATACCCTCAATCATGCTTCTGTTTACCATAAACAATTAAACTTACTTATACCACCAAAACAGTTTGTCCCATTCCCTTCAGAATCCACAAATGAAATGATACAGTTCTTCAGTTTCCATTAACACCCAGTACTTAGTCTCGTAATTAGAGCATTCAATTATAAAAACTGTTCGTGTTATTTCATTTACCTGCCCTCCTTGAGAATAACAGTAACTGTAAGAGGGTATTATAGTTTAGCGCCCCATTCTGAGGCCACTTCTCATGGTCTTTTAACTTATATACTAACCACCATTGATTCCAATACTTGATTAAAGTTTTCTTACTCAGGGTGCCTCCAGGTTCCCCTGCCATATCCCACCAATGTGCCAATGCGCATCCCAAAGGGGTTTGTTTGGGAATTTCCTTCCCCTGGGAGCCTCCCATGATGTTTACAAAATTCTTATTGATTCCTAATTTCCTCAAAGTTTCCACAAACAGCCCTTAACACCGTATAGTGATGTTGTTCAGTTATAAACACTTGCAAACAGATCTCACAGAAGCCTGTACACCTTCCTTTGCACACTTTCCCACAATCAGAACACAGTACTACATAAACGGGTTGACACTCATTCCCTGAATGGAACACGTCTCACTCACACCACACTCACTCTGACATTTAGAACAAAAACCATGGTTTATACATAATACACAGTGCTGATGCTGCCCTTTAGCTGGAATCTTAATAACACTAATAACATTAGTCGATCAGTTGCAAGCTTTAAGATTTTTCCGAAAGTCAGCTTGACCTGAAATGATTAGATACACGGTACCGAACACTCAGCAGATGGTGATAACAATAATACAACCTATAACTCCCACTACTATCTCCAGGAGAATCCACGTTATCATTTGACAAAATCCCTGCTGTTACCAATCACCTAAGGGAGTGCTGTTGCTCTTTCCTCGCGTACGGCTTACAGGTCCCCTTTGTATGAACTCCCCAAAGAGTCTTCCTACCCCAGCCGGCAACCTAACCCATGAGCTCACGTACCTCAGGGAGGAGCAGGCACGCTCCTTCATACCCAGCATAGGACGTCGCCTCATGCCTTACGGGTTCCGCTCTTTCTATATACATACCTGGTCCGCCTATGGATGTTCCTTGTCTGTCCCTGCAGTGATCGGGTGAGGAAGAGAGTCCTTCCAAGATGTCTTGGGGCGTGCCAAAGGTGACCCCTCTCTCAGCTGGTCCTACAGTGGAACAGAGTGGGTCCCACCTGGGGTGCCAAATTGATTTGCAGAAATCAGACTCTATAGCCAGTAAGGATATAGAGCAGGCATGTGTTTATTGGTGACACGCGCGTACACCCTGGTGCAAGGGGGATCGCTCCACTTAACTTGCACACCATCAGGATAAATCATGCTACAGATATAGGTCGAACTAATACATAATCAGTAGTTGACAGGAATTTGGATACATCCTCCCTGTTATTCCAGACCTAGTGTCTGTGAAAGTGCTTGGAATCCCTTGTTTTCTAACACTCTCTACCTAAACTATCTCTATTTGCCCCTGATTTCTACTTTGTGAAGCTACTTTCCCTTTTCTTGCTGTGAGGCCCTTCTCTCTATAACTGCAAGGTCCTCTTCTCACTCTTCTGTGACAAATGTGCCGCAATTAAACAAGCCAAGAGGATGAAACCTCTCTGGGGGGAAGGGCGATGGCAAAAGTACAAATATGGGGAGGCATGGCAGGTTGATAGTATCACCTTGCCACGATCTCGCAGTGGTATGCGTTATGTGTTTACCATGTTGGAAGCAACCACTGGGTGGCTTGAAACACATACGGTACCCCATGCTACCGCCCGAAACACCATATTAGGTCTTGAGAAACAAGTTATATGGTGACATGGCGCTCCAGAAAGAATTGAGTCAGACAATGGGACTCATTTCAAAAATTCTCAAGTAAATGCTTGGGCCAAAGATCATGGCATTAAGTGGATTTATCATATCCCCTATCATGCACCAGCTTCTGGGAAAGCTGAACAATACATTGGTTTGTTAAAAACCATGTTGAAAGCAATGGATGGTGGAACATTTAAAAATTTGGAGAAGCATTTGGAAGAAGCCACCTGGTCAGTCAACATCTGAGGATCCATTAATCGTGATGGTCCTGCCAGCTCCCTACATACTGTAAAGGGAGATAAGGTCCCTCTAGTACTGGTAAAGAGCATGTTGGGAAAAACGGTTTGGGTCGTTCCAGCATCTGGGAAGGGTAAGCCTCTTCGTGGAACTGTTTTTGCCCAGGGACCTGTGTCCACTTGGTGGGTGATGCAGAAAGATGGGGATGTTCAATGTGTACCACAAGGGAATTTGATGTTGGGGGAGTTCAGTCAGTAATTCCAGGTATATATATATAGGTTTGTGTGTGCGTGTGTTTAATGCTTGTTAATTATGGTTTGTTTGTATATATTAAGTATGATGTAGCGATGTAGAATAAGGGGTGAAATGTCATGTTTTTATGATTTTTGATTACTGGTATTCCACATCATAACATCATGTAGTGCACTGGGAGTTAAAGTGTAAATGCTCCTGTTCCGGGCACTTGTCAGAAGAAGAGAAGAACTGCATTCCCCAAGGGGCTTTGCGAACAGGGAGGAGATATAACCTCTGGCAAAGTCACCTGATGTCCCTTTTGTCCTTCAGCTCTCGTCCTGACCACATGCATCGTCTCAGCGCTACTATAAGGCCTACAGCTTTCACGTACTCTTTCTCTCATTATATTTGATTTATTAGCTTCAATTCTAATTGTATTGTATTATAGTGTGTTATTTTGCATTCTGATACCGTATTTAGTAAATTAGCTTATTTCTCCACAGATTGTTGCTGCAGTTTTTAATTATTTTGGGGTTCACTGTCACCCTTTTCCAGAGTTGTGGATTTTGTGAAATCCCTCCACCCCCACTAGTCATGGAACTGGGCTGAACCAGCCCATAAAACATTGTCACCTATGATTAACGTCGTGATTTATTGTTGTAGAATTGTGTTCATATATAACCAAATAAGAGCACTGATGGAGACACCTGCCTGGTACTTATAAGCAATGTGGTATAATTTGAATTTTGACACTTAAATCCCAGAAGGAATAGCTAATTTTACAAACAATTACATCCCAGATGGAATAGCTAACTTTACAAACACCATGATGTTCAAACCAGTTTCCAGGTTTTCTTCTTAGTTAGTCACATGTATTTCGAATGCCTAGCTAGTGCTCATACTCGTGTGCATGTTATCATTCTTCCTGAATGTATTCCTCTCCATTCATGCTAGGTGGAAGAAGTCTCCTCCAAAACCAGAAAATGCTGACTGGCAGGGAATATGTAGAGGTTTAGGAAAAATCTTAGAAGTGTGGGGACCAAAAATGTCATGGGATTTCACTCTTGAACACCTGTGGGATCCTGAGAAACTAAGCCAGTATTTGAGTCAGGGATGGTGTCTTAGATAGATCTAAGGAGGTACGACTTAACTGGGGCTTGGCTTGTGCTTACCACGCTCTATATAATACTATTCTGGAGAGAGAGTTTCCAAGCTGAGGTTCAAGCCAAAGGGGGAAATCTCCAACTCAAATCTGATCAGTCACAGGAGACACCAGAAACAGTGTCAGTTGCCCCTGTGGAAGGCAATAAATGGAAGCAGGTGTCCTCACATCTAGAAAGGAAAAAAGAAGAAGCAGAGGAGGAGGTAGAGGAAGATCCAGGTGAGGGGCTCTCCTCAGAACCGAGAAAGGCAAAAGCAAAAACCGAGAGACATGGAGAGGAGAGTGATGAAGAGGAAGTCTCTATTAGTGTTCGTCGACCTCTGAAGATGACTGAAATCCAAAGCTCAAGAACGGAGTTTACATGGCGCCCGAACGAATCTCTTGTCACCTGGTTGCTTCACTGCTGGGACAGAGGGGCCAGTAGCTTATCTCTAGATGGTAATGAAGCCCACCAACTAGGAGGCATTGCCCAAGACTCATCTATTGATAGGGGGATTAGTAGATATTTGGATGGAGCTGTCACCCTCTGGGAACTAATGTTAGTAGCCGTGAGGGAAAGGCATCCCTTCAAAGACAGTCTGAAGCCTGTGATGAAAAAGTGGGATACAATTGAAAAAGGTATCCAGTATTTGAGGGAAATAGCTGTGGTGGAAATGTTGCATGACCCTAATTTTACTCCTAATGATCCCTGCCAAGACCATGATCCTGAGAGAGTGAGGACAACGCCTGTTATACGGCGGAAACTCACAAGAACAGCACCAGAAAGATACGCCCCTACACGAGCAGCAATGTTTGACAGATACGAGGACCAACAGAGAAGACCCCTAGCTTTTGAACTGATTATTATACTTCAAAACTATGAACAACAGCTGCCCCCTACTTACACATTTCAGCCGTCTCACAAGTAGCAAACAGACTAGATGAAGTGCAAGAGCAAGTGTCTCTATTGATTAATTGTGACAGACTTGTAGTAGAATCAGAAACATTTGATGAAGATCAAGATAAGCGAAGAGGCCTAACAAAAGAACTGATCAAACTAATGAAAATCCAATTAATTAAAAGTGATGGATCCTCCTCCTCACCTGTATCATAAAAAAATTCAGCTATTAAAGGCAAACGCTTTCCTGCTCAAGCAAGTGACAGTACTAAGACTACATTGCACATTGCCTTGTGGTGTTACCTCCGTGACCATGGAGAAGACATGAGGAAGTGGCATGACCAAGCTACTCCTGTACTGTGAGCACGGGTGAGAGAGTTACAAATACAATCAACCAGCAATGTAGTTTCTCCAGTTACCACAGGTAATGAACAGAGGGGCCCTGCTCTCAGTCACAGGGGGGGAGAGGGATAATAGTGTTTACTGGACTGTGTGGATTAGGTGGCCTTGCACATCAGAACCACAGAAATATAAGGCACTGATGGACACTGGTGCACAGTGCACTCTAATGCCCTCAAGTCATGAAGGGACAGAATCAATCCATATTTCTGGAGTGACTGGGGTTTTTCAAGAACTGACTGTGTTGGAGGCTGAAATAAGCCTCACTGGTAAAGACTGACAAAAACATCGTATTGTGACTGCCCCTTGTGCTCCATGCATACTTGGTATCGATTACCTCAGAAGGGGACATTTCAAGTAACCTAAGGGGTATTGATGGGCCTTTGGAATAGCTGCTGTAGATACAGACAGCATCAAGCAGCTGTCTGTTTTGCCTGACCAGTCAGAAGATCCGTCTGTTGTGGGGTTGCTAAGAGTAAAAGAGCAGCTGGTACGGATTGCCATAAAAACAGTGCACAGACGGCAGTACCGTACTAACAGGGACTCTCCTTGCTCCCCATTCATAAGTTGATTCGTCAACTAGAGAGTCAGGGAGTGATCAGCAGAACTCATTCACTTTTTAACTGCCCCATATGGCCAGTGCGTAAAGCCAGTGGAGAATGGAGGCTGACGGTAGACTACCGTGGCCTGAATGAAGTCACACCTCTGCTGAGTGCTGCTGTGCCGGACATGTTAGAATTCCAATATTGTTGCCTTTCGCAGGCAACCGTGATGTTCGTTGCTTAGGGGAGCCTGCGGCTTGGCCAAATACCGAGGTGACACCAATATGATGAGCGGCAAAATGGCGTTTATTAAGTTCTAACAAGCACTTATATATCTTTTAACCCTTCGTGTACGCCCACTGGATGGTACACGTGGCACGTACCTAACACATGGGGAGGAGCCTGACACGTTACATCCCGAGACCCCGATCACGCCTATTACAACATCTCCCCCTCCCCATGCCATAGAAAGCTGACCCGTAACAACGCGAACGCAAATCCTAACTCTATTTCTATTCCTAAGTGCGTCTATAATTGCTCCTGAATGCGCTGATACACGTACTGCTGACGTGAGATTTCCTCTATGAAGTTTCTTAAGCATGCCTTAAGAAGCTGAACAAAGCATGGAAGACAGAGCATAATAGCCAAGAATATTGCTAAACCTACGATAAGCGTTTTAAGCATTTGTTTTAGCCACGGCTCTAATTCCCCAAACAGACCCTCCAACCATTCACCGAAGGGATCGGCCTGCACCTTGATCTTTTGTGTGTGGCCTTGCATCCACTGTAGTTGTTTATGGATCGATGTGCTGTGATCACTTAAGTTGAAGCAACAGAACCCTTCGACATCCTCACATCCGTGGCTTTGAGCTAAAAGCAAGAAGTCAATAGCCGTGCCACCCCCTGGCAAAGAACATAGATACAGACACATTAGCAGAGGTAGAACCAAATTTCTCGGTGTGGGCAGTAACGGTTGTGTTGCCGGATCCGTGTCCTGGCCTGTCTTCGGTGGTCCACGCACCCATATAAGTGTTTTTTTCCGCTTCTCCGGTGTCGGGGTCTTCGGCTTCCCCAGTAGCCACGCCTGCAACAGAAACGCTCAGTTCTCGTTACTTGAGGCCAAACTCTGGCTTAACTTTCCTCGATGGAACCCATATAATGTTTCCCGACTCTTTGTTTTTGACTGCTGCGTAGCCTCTGCCCCAAACTAAAATAGACCACCCTGATTCCCATAACCCATTGTCGATCTTAATCTTCACCGGTGGTCCTTCTTCAATAATCCTCGGTTGCCAGTGCTTTTGCATAGGGGTGCGGTGATTCTCCCCCCGTTCAAAATGGTTTAATGCATACAACGCACGAGCCAGCAACTCTCCCTGTTGGCTCACTGGAATCTTTCCCCTGTAATTTTCCCCCTCCCCAAGGACACGCAACTTTTCCTTGAGGAGCCGATTCGCTCTTTCGACAATAGCCTGGCCCTGCGAGTTGCCAGGGATACCTGTACTATGCGTGATGCCCCAACGCGCTAGCCACTCCTTGGTGGAGCGCGAGATGAAGCAGGAGCCATTGTCTGTCTTAATGTGACTCGGTAGGCCTAATGTGGCGACGCACACCGACCAGTGATGTTGTGCTGCAGAAGAATTCGCGCGGCCATGTTGGGTAGCAACAATGACAGTGGACGCGGTATCAACAGTAACCGCAAGCCAAGACCTCGGCGCCAGACGAGGCTCCAGCGTGAAGTCCGTCTGCCAGACGTCGAGAGGTGCAATTCCCCTAGGGTTCACTCCTGCACTAAGCGCAGGGGCTGAATTACAGTGAGGGCATGCCTGCACCACCTCCCGGGCCACCGCCATAGGAATTGAACATGTCCTTGACAGTGCTCGAGCCCCTAGGTGTAGCGTAGAATGTAGGTCTCTAGCCTCCCTCACCGTAAGAACCTTGTGCCCCGCGTGTTGGTCAGCGAGGGCATTGCCAGTTGTAAAGAATCCCGGAACGTCTGAATGACTTCGCACATGAAGAACAGCAGCGGGCGCTGTCCTTGCCGTCAATGCTTCCTCCAAGAGGAAGGCAATCGAAGTACTGGGTTGTCCTTCCTGCCCCATTCGTAGTAACATTTTTGCAATGAAAGCAGAGTCAGTGACTACATTGCAAGGGGTGTCTGGCCAGAGGAGCAGTGCCATCGCTACCGCCTGCGCCTCAAGCGTCTGAACACTGACACCGTGATCTTGAAATGTTCTAATTTCCCAGTCACCCGTCTGGTTCTTCCAGACAACCGCCCCCTGACCTGTCAATGAAGAGGCATCCGTAAATACTGTTGGACCATCAAGGGGAGAAGCAACAACCCGAAGACGGAGTGACACCTGGAGCGGGCGTGCCAGCTCGAAAATCGGAAGGGAACCCGCATACCTAAGCTTGCCTCCGAACCCATGCAGGGCTAGGAGGATCTCGTCAGGCAAGATCTGTGAATCTCGGAAGAACCTGGGCAGGTGGACTATATCCAAATCCTTTCCAAAATCCCTAAATGCAGATGTCCTTGCCTTACTAAGTAGCAGGGAGAGAAGCTCCACCCATGGGGTAAATGCCCGCACCGGCTGTGCTGAGAACAGCCAGCGCAGAGGTTGTGGACAGGAGCCTAGTGCATGACCAATGACAGCTACGGCTTCATCCTGGCAGCGAGTAACAGCGCCCTCTAGGGGGATACCCGGTGTCCACCTGGACAAACTTGCTGTTGAGCACAGTGATAGTATTTCTCGCCAGGCAGCGTCCATCTCTGGGGTCCACTCTCTCCTTTCCCGTGGGTCTGAGCCCTTCAGCTGGTCGTAAAAGGGCTTCATTAATCGTGGTGGAATACCCAGTGCTCCCCGGACCCACTGGATAGCTCCTACCAATTTCTGAACATCCCACAGGTTGGTTACGTGAGGCTTAATCTCCAGGCCCTCGGGGATAACTGTGGATGATCCAAACTTATATCCCAGGAATTCTATCCCTGGCCCTCGTTGTACCTTTTCTTGGGAGATCGTGAAACCTGCACCCGTGAGCGCGCCTGACACCCGTGCTTCTAGGGCTTGTAGTTGGGAACCTGTCGGAGCTGCAAGCAGAAGATCATCCATGTAATGGACAATCTGGCAGTCTGGTATGTCGCGTCTCACTGGCGCGATAATTGTATTCACCACAAGCTGACAAATAGTAGGTGAACAGGCCATTCCCTGAGGGAGAACCTTCCATTGAAACCTTTGAGCTGGGCCCTGGTTATTCCGTACAGGGACCGTGAATGCAAAAGCCTCCCGGTCCTGTTCTGCCAAAGGGATGGAGAAAAAGCAATCCTTAAGGTCAATGACCACAAGGGGCCATCCCCTGGGAACAGCTGCAAGTGATGGACCGCCTTGCTGAACGGGACCGAACTGGACGAGCTGTGCATTAACAGCCCGAAGATCATGCAATAAACGGAAGGACCCCGATGGTTTCCGGATAACAAAGATGGGCGTGTTCCACCTACTAAGTGACGGTTCAATGTGTCCCGCCTCCAGTTCCCTGGAGACCAGCTGCGTCAGCGCTGCTAATTTATCAGTAGGAAGGGGCCACTGATCCACCCAAACGGGAGACGCTTCCCGTTTCCAGCGTAATGGGATGGCAAAATGCAGCGCAAGGTGGTACACAGTGGCCCTTAGTATAAATTTGTGAGTCGAACTCCCAAGGACGTGAGAAAATCACGCCCTAAGATTGATCCTTCCACCGGTGCCACGAGGGGTTGCACCAACACCGGTGCCTCCATCGTCCCACTCCTATCAATGATAGCGATCTCCACTTTCTCTGCAGCCCCTTTTGTTGGGACTGTGCCTCCCACTCCCCCAATATGCTGCCAATGCGAGGTGAGTGGCCAGTTCGTCGGCCAATCGGCCTCCGCAATCACTGTAACGTCCGCACCAGAATCTAGCAAAGCCGTAAAAAGCGTGGTTCGAGGTCCCTCTTTTTGGGGCCACGGACCCGCATATGACATTACCACCTTAACTAGTGGACGGTCCCCCAATCCCATGGCTAATGCCACGGTGGGCATGTTCTCCTTGGCCCATTGCTCTGATTTGGGAAGGTGCCCTGGGCCCGAGGCGCCCTCCCTTGGCCGTTTCCCTGCATCGCTTCCTTGATCTTCCTGCAGTTACGTGCCGTGTGGCCCGCCCCACCACACCACTGGCATTTTTTGTCTGTGTCTGTTTTTGAGCCACCTTTATTCGGACAGTTGGTCCTAAAGTGTCCGGGTTGTCCGCACTTATAACAGACACCTTTCCCTCCCCCGTCCTTGGGGCGTGCAGCTGCCTGTACTGCGAGCTGGAGGGCTGCGGCTAAGCCCTCATTTGTTAATGGAGTAGCGCGCTGATGGTCAAGCACATATTTGATAAGTTCCCCTGGGGTTGTTAAGTTGCCTGGGGCTGCCCTAATAATTTGCTGTATGTCCGAGAGCGATTTTTGCTTAAGGCAATCAATGATAACAGGACCTTGGGCCGGCTCTGGAAGATCGGACCCCTCAACTGCACGAATCAAGCGGTTCGCAAATTCTGCAAAAGGCTCTGAAGGACCTTGTTTGATATCCGCCCACGGGAGAGTAGGCTCTGTAACTCGAGCCAGCTCCCGAAGGGCCTGTAGGGCCGCAGTTGTGACTGCAGCTAACTCTCCCGGTCTCAACAGCCTAAGCTGGCCTTCCGGAGACCCCACCATGCCGTCCGCTACACCCTGGAGACGCGCTAATGTAGTCCTATCCCCTCGACCCTGACCATTGGCTGGGTGTCGGGCATCTCGGGTGGCTGCCGCCACCACTGCTTGCAACTGTGTATTCCAAGCATCATACCACAGGGTGTACTGAACCGGTTCAAGGATCACATGCATGAGGCTGATCACATCGTACGGCAGTAGGCTAGAGGCCATGAGGGCCTCTACCGCCGCCATTGTTACTGGGGAACGCAGCCCCTTTGTTTTAACAATTTCAGAAAGGCGGGTTATTGCTTTAGAATCTAGAGGGACCCACGCCGGGCCCTCTGTCTTGACTATGACCGGAAGGGCTAGCGGCGGCCGTGCTGGGTCGGCTGCTCGTAAGTCCTCCCTCACCCGGGCCCAATCAGTGAGCGTGGGCGGAGCCCACGGGGTGGGTGCTGTGGGACTGCACCCCTCAGGGGTGGACCCCTGGGATGTTGGCCACGGGGCTCCGCCCCTGCATTCACCGCAGGGCGGGACGGTGCAGTCCGCCCCGTTGGGGAAGTTGCTACAGCAACAGACTGAGCTGCACTCGTTATCACAACACACGGGTTGAGCTGTACCTCCTTGGAATGCCGTACCCTCCCCCGAAGCCTGCTTATCAGCCCTGCAGGAGATGTTACCACATTCCTCTAAGGACCTTCCCCCCCCCTCCCCGACTGACTTCAGTGAAGGATATAAGCCTTGAGAGGGATACGGAGGTGGGGGTGTTGTGGCCTCCACGCTTGAACAATTCGATGCAACTTCGTCCTTCTTTGCTCCCGGAGCTATCGTGGCAGGATGGGTTGTAGGGACTGGCGCCACCTTATCTCCAGCCGGACCTGCACGAGGAATGAGACCCACTCCCGGCCCCGCAACCTCTAACCCCAATAGCTCCCTGGCTTGTTCGCTCGCAAGTTTCTCCTCGCGCGCAGCCTTCAATCCTCCCAGAATCAAACCCCAAGTTTTAAATTCCGCTGCTTTTTGAGTGACCATTGCTCGTTGAGATAAGGCAGCGGTAATTGAATCCCAATTATTGTGGTCATAAATCTCGTGGGGCGATGTTAACAGCCCCTCCCTCTCAAGCAACGAGAGGACCGCAGCTATCTCCTTCTGAGAAGGAGCATGCTTCCCGTTATAAATCTTACACGCATGAACGATCACCTTTATGACGGCTTCCATGACGCCCCCGATCCTCCTCCCGATTGAGACCAGGATCCCAGGCTCTTCTCCGGCGTGATTCCGGAGGGTATATCCGTCGCTCGTCCGCGACCTCCACCGACAGAGGGGTGACTGCAGATTCCCTCTGTCCCCGGGCTTGTCCCCCGGCTTCCACCGCCCAGCAAGTGCTAACGCTCCGCGGTGGGCTCCTGCCCCGTCAAGCAGACAGCCGACTCATTCCCCTAAGCATCACGTCGGGGTCACCACTTGTTGCCTTTCGCAGGCAACCGTGATGTTCGTTGCTTAGGGGAGCCTGCGGCTTGGCCAAATACCGAGGTGACACCAATATGATGAGCGGCAAAATGGCGTTTATTAAGTTCTAACAAGCACTTATATATCTTTTAACCCTTCGTGTACGCCCACTGGATGGTACACGTGGCACGTACCTAACACATGGGGAGGAGCCTGACACGTTACATCCCGAGACCCCGATCACGCCTATTACAACAAATATGAATTGGAGTCAAAAGCAGCCAAGTGGTATGCCACCTCAGACTTTGCTAATGCCTTCTTTTCCATACCTCTGGCCACAGAATGCAGGCCGCAGTTTGCCTTCACCTGGAGGGGCGTTCAGTATACTTGGAACCGTTTGCCCCAGGGGTGGAAACACAGCCCAACCATTTGCCATTTGTTGATCCAAACTATTGGAACAGGGCAGAGCTTCTGAGCACCTGCAATACATTGATGACATTATTTTGTGGTGCAACAGAGCGAAGAAATTTTTTGAGAAAGGAGAGCAAATAATCGAGATCCTTCTGCATGCTGCTTTTGCTATTAAGCGAGGCAAAGTGAAAGGATCTGCCCTGGAGATTCAGTTCCTAGGTATGAAGTGGCAAGATGGGCATTGTCTCCGCCATTGTCTGCCATGTCTCCGCCCACTAATAAGAAGAAGATGCAATAACTGAGGTCTGCAAAGTTTAAAGAGAAGAAATTTGGATATTTTTGATTGACAGTACTAGAAATACTGTTGGCGGACTGCCGTCTGTGCACCGTTTTTGTAGCAATTGGTACCTGTTGCTTTTTCACTTGTAGCAACCCCAGAACAGAAGAATCTTCTGACAGGCCAGGCAAAACAGACAACTGCTTAACACCTTCTGTGTCTACAGCAGCTATTCCAGAGGCCCATTGATACCCCTTGGAATCTTTAAATATCCCCTTGTGAGGTAATCAATACCAAGTATGCATGGAGCCCCTGGGCCAGTCACAATAGGGTCCTTTTGCCAGTCTTTACCAGTGAGGCTTATTTTGGCCTCCAACACAGTTAATTATTGAGAATCCCCAGTCACTCCAGAAATATGGATTGATTCTGCCCCTTCATGACTCGAGGGCATTAGAGTGCACTGTGCACCAATGTCCACCATTGCCTTATATTTCTGTGGTTCTGATGTGCCAGGCCATCAGATCCACACAGTCTAATACACTCTATTATCCCTTTCCACTCCCTTCATTCAAGTAGGCCTTTCGGTTTCGGAAACTTTCTGTCTCACTTTATTTGTTTTATTAGCCTCCATTTCAATTAGATTTTATTATATTGTGTTATCTTGCATTCCAATATCATAGTTAGTAAAATAAGTTTTCCTCCTTAGATCATTGCCACTGCTCCATTCTTTTTCCCCTCTCTGAACCCAGCTCTCATCTTCCTACCCTTTCCCTTTTTCCTTCCCCATTTTGGGGGGCCAGGGTGCCCACGGGCCTACTGCCCCCCTGTCACGGGCATAGATTGATCTATATTGATCTAGATAACTCCATGACAGGTACCAGCGCAGCCTCAAGAATTAGAATTATTTGGCTCAATCTAGGCTGCTGTGTGCTTCTTCTTCTATTTCAGTAGTAGATCAAATGTGAATTGAACAGGATCATGTTACCAGTGCTGGAATCTATGGGAATAGCCCTTTTAGTGTAATTTTACCACCCCATTATTAGTAACGTCCGGTTATGATGATCATAGAATCACTCAGGTTGGAAAAGACCTTAAATATCATCAAGTCCAACTGCAACCTAACCATACTACCCTAACTCTAACAACCGTCCGCTAAATCATGTCCCTGAGCACCACATGCAAATGGTTTTTAAACATCAAAAAAATCAAAGCCATAGAATACTGAATAGCAAGGAGTGTGGAGGGACTTGGGAGAGACTTTAGAGAAATGAGCATTGATGTTTTCATGGAACTTTACTCCTGAACACCTGCAAGATCCTGAGAGCCTATGCAGATACTTGAGACAGGGATGTTGCAGCTCAGGAGGATCTGAGGAGGCACAAATTATTTGGGGCCTGGCTTATGCTTATTGGGCCTTATTCAGTACTATCCCAGAGAGGGAGAGAGTCTTTGAAATTGAGTGAGAGAGTCTCCACGCCTAAAGGGAGAGTTTTCAGGAGAGAGCCTGAACTGAAAGAGAGAATCTCCAGGTTGAGAAAGAGAGTGTCGTAGTCTAGAAACAGTTTCCAAACCAAGAGAGAATGCTCCGAGCTGAGAAGGATAATCTCCAGGTCAAGAAAGATCATCTCCAAATCTGGCAGCAGTCTCCAAGCTTAGAAGGAAAGTCTCCAAGTCAGAAGGGAAAATCTCCAATCTGAGAGAAACAATCTTTAATATCAAGACAGCCACCAAGTAGAGCTGGAGAGAAAGAGCACTGAAACTGAGCAATCTCAGAAGGCACCAGAATCAATGTCAGTTGCCCCTGTAAGAGGATGGAAATTGAAACGAACACCACCATGTTTAGAAAGGAAAAAAGAGAATAAAGGAGACGAAGAAGATCCAGGGGAGAGGCTCCCACTGTCACCAACACTGAGGAAGGCAACAGCAAAACCTATAACAGAAGAAAATGTATAGAAAAACATTGTCACTATTACTACTTGACTTCTGAAAATGACTGAAATTGTAGGTTTGAGAAAAGATTTTTCACAGAACCCAAATGAACCCATTGTCACTTGGTGTCACGGAGTTATCTCTAGAACTGTGTCCGTGACAGGAAGACAGCAGGCCCACAGGCCCACCTACCTAAAAAAAAAGGGGGGGGGGAGGGGGTGTCTATGGTTTACAGACCAGTTTGGCCCAGTCCTGTGACTAATGGGGCAGGGGACCCGTGGACCCACACCCTGGGAAGAGGGGAAAGGGGGAGAAAAAGAGGAAAGGGTAGGGAGATGGGAGATGGGCCTAAAAACAGAACAATGGCAACAATCTAAGGAGGAAAGTTAATTTACTAAATATGATATTGGAATGCAAGAAAACACAATATAATACAATATAATTGGAATTGAGGCTAATAAATCAAATAAAATGAGAGAGAGAGCGGTCAAAAACAAAGGCCTTACTCTGAATTGATGGCAAAATGGCTGGGGAGCACACCAACATACTGCCAGGCAGCAAGAAAAAAAAGATCTTGTGACTTTGCAAGAAGTTTTATCTTTCCCTTTGGACACAAAGTCCTCTGGAGTATGTAGCTCTTATTCTTTACGGAGAACCAGGTACCTGAATCAGCAGTTCATAGAAGTGGGGCATTAACTCTTTAACTCCCAGTACACTACATGATGTTATGATGTGGAATACTGTAAAAATCGTAAAACCATGACACTTGGTTACTTCAATGTTGGGACAATGGGGCCAACAGTGTTTTGCTAGATAGTAGAGAAGCTCGCCAACTGGGAAGCACTGCTATGGACTCAGCCATTGACAGAGGTAGTAGTAGATGCCAGGATGAGGCCTTCACCCACTGGAAGCAGGTGCTGTTAGCCGTAAGGGAAAAATACCCATTCAAAGATGATCTGATGCCTGAGATAAAGAAATGGACTACTATGGAAAAAGGCATCCATTATTTGAGACAATGTGCTGTGGTGGAAATGTTACATGACCGCGCATTCATTACTGACGATACATACCAAGAGCATGATCCTGAGAGAGTCAGGTGTACACCAAATATGTGGAGTATATTCACAAGATCTACACCAGATAAATACACTGGTATATAAGTGGCAATGTATGGCAGAGGGCAAAGATGCTGGCTTTAAAATTAACTAATTAATAGACTTTATGACTTGGAGTTACATTTAATCCCTCTACGAGCTTATGTTTCAGATATTTCAAAAGTAACTGAAAGGACTGGACAGAATCGAGAGTAAACAAGAAGATAGGATGGAGGTGCTGTTTACTGTGCTTCATCATGATGAAACCAATGAACCCATGGTGGTATCAGAAACACTTGATGAGGACCAGAAATATCTAAACAGTCTACTGAAGGGGCTGATCAAATTGGTTTCCTCCCAACTTTCATCATCTGACATCTCAGCTATTAAAAGATGATGTTCTCCTGCTCAAGCAAGTGACAACAGTAAGACTATGTTGTGTATTGCCTTCTGGAATTATTATGTGACCAGGGAGAAGATATGAAGAAGTGGCATAAAAAACCCACTCCTGCACTTCAAGCATGGATAAAAGAATTAGAAGACAGATCCCCCACCAAGGTGAACTACTCCAAAATGGTGACTGTTCCAGTTGATGCGGGACATGGCAATAGCCGTAAGAACAATAAAGGTGTCAACAGTTTAAAAGCTGGTCCGGCCCGGTTCTGCGACTAGTGGGGCGGAGGGATTTCGCAAAATCCGCACCTCCACGAAGGGAAACAGGGGACCCCAAAATAATTAAAAACAGCAGCAACGATCTGAGGAGAAACAAACTAATTTACTAAATATAGTATCGGAATGTAAGATAACACACTATAATACAATATAAATCAACAATAATTGAGAGGAAGATTGTCCGAGAGCCAAAGGCCTTACGCTAGTACTGAAGCCTTGCGTGCAGTCAGGAACAGCAGTAGCGAGCCGATCCAGCAGGGAACACGAGACGAGAAGAGGGGGCGAGTCAGATGACCTGCGCCCTTATATCTGTTCCCTTGAGCAGGAATGATAACAGTACTCGAAAAGGCTCTTGGGGAACGTAGTTCTTCTTCTCTTCCAGACAGGTACCCAGAACTAAAGCATTTGCTCTTGAACTCCCAGTACACTGCATGATGTTGTGATGTGGAATACTGATAACCAAAAATCATAAAACGATGACATTCCACCCCTTATTCTACATCATTACAGCATGCTCAATATATACAAACAAACATAATTATAATCAATTATCACACATCGAACACATGTACATATACTTGGAATTACTGATTCCGCTCACCCATCATCAAATTCCCTTGTGGCACACACTGATACACACAGTATGTAGGGAGCTGGCAGGACCAACACGATTGATGGATCCTCGAGTATTCACCAACCAGGTGGCTTCAGCCAAATGCTTCTCCCACTGCTTAAATGTTCCGCCACCCATTGCTTTCAACATGGTTTTTAACAACCCGTTGTATCATTCAATTTTACCAGAAGCTGGTGCGTGATAGGGGATATGATAAATCCACTCAATGCCATGATCTTTGGCCCAAGCATTTAAAAGGGAATTTTTGAAATGAGTCCCATTATCTGATTCGACTTTCTCTGGGGTACCATGTCGCCAGAGAACTTGTTTCTCGAGGCCTAATATGGTGTTTCGGGCGGTAGCATGGGGTACTGCATATGTTTCAAGCCACCCAGTGGTTGCCTTCACCATGGTAAGCACATAACGCTTACCATTGCGAGATCTTGGCAAGGTGATATAATCAACCTGCCACTCCTCCCCGTATTTATACTTTTGCCCCCGCCCTTCCTCCCAGAGAGGTTTCATCCTCTTGGGTTGTTTAATTATGGCACACGTTTCACAGTCATGAATAACATGTGCAATAGCGCCCATAGTTAAGTCCACCCCTCGGTCTCTAGCCCATTTATATGTTGCATCTCTTCCTTGATGACCCGAAGTTTCATGGGCCCACCGAGCTAGAAATAATTCACTCTTGTTCTGCCAGTCCAAGTCTATTTGAGCCACCTCAGTTTTGGGAGCTTGATCTACCTGATGGTTGTTTTGTTGTTCTTCAGTAGCCCGACTCTTGGGCACATGAGCATCTACATGGCGCACCTTTACAACCATATTCTTTATTTGGGCAGCGATGTCTTTCCACAGTTCAGCAGCCCAAACAGGTTTACCCCTCCTTTGCCAGTTATTTTGCTCCCACTGCTGTAACCACCCCCATAAGGCATTTGCCACCATCCATGAGTCAGTATAAAGATAAAGCATTGGCCACCTCTCCCGTTCAGCAACATCTAAGGCCAGTTGGACAGCCTTTACCTCTGCAAACTGACTTGATTCTCCTTTACCTTCAGTGGCCTCTGCAACTTGTCGCGTGCGGCTCCATTCAGCAGCTTTCCATCTGCGATGCTTCCCCACAATACGACACGATCCGTCTGTGAACAAGGCAAATTTCCTTTCATTTTCTGGTAGTTCATTGTATGGTGGGGCTTCTTTAGCACGTGATACCTCTTCTCCTGGTGATGTTCCAAACTTTTTGCCTTCAGGACAGTCCATGATCACCTCTAAGATTCCTGGACGACTGTGGTTCCCCATACGAGCCCGTTGCGTAATCAGCGCAATCCACTTACTCCAAGTGGCATCAGTAGCATGATGGGTAGAGGGAACCTTTCCCTTCAACATCCAGTTCAACACTGGTAATCGAGGTACCAACTACTTTAGAAGCAGCTCGAACTCCCTCATATGCAGCTAAGATCTCCTTTTCAGTTGGAGTGTAGTGATCTTCAGACCCCCTGTAGGCCCAACTTAATCCCAGGGGTCGGCCTCGGGTCTCTCCTGAGGCTCTTTGCCACAAACTCCAGGTGGGACCTTTCTCTTCAGCAGCAGTATAGAGGATGTTCTTTACATCCTGTTCCATCCGTACTAGCCCCAGGGCCACGGCACGGGCTATTTCCTGCTTAATCTTCTCAAAAGCCTCCTGCTGTTCAGGACCCCACGTGAAATCATTCTTCTTCCGTGTCACTTGATAAAGGGGGCTTACAATGAGGCTATAGTTTGAAACATGCATTCTCCAAAAGCCCACTACGCCCATAAAAGACTGTGTTTCTTTCTTATTAGTGGGCGGAGACATGGCAGTGATTTTGTCCCCCACATCCGTTGGGATGTGACGACGTCCATCTTGCCACTTTATACCTAGGAACTGAATCTCTTGTGCAGGTCCTTTCACTTTGCTTCGCTTAATAGCAAAACCAGCACTAAGAAGAATCTGATTACTTGCTCTCCTTTCTCAAAAACTTCCCTTGCTGTATTGCCCCACACAATAATATCGTCAATGTACTGTAAGTGCTCAGGAGCACCCCCGTGTTCCAGTGCAGCTTGAAACTACCCATGGCAAATGGCTGGGCTCTGTTTCCACCTCTGGAGCAAACAGTTCCAAGTATACTGAACGCCCCTCCAGGAGAAGGCAAATTGCGGCCTGCACTCTGTGTCCAGAGGAATGGAAAAGAAGGCATTAGCAAAGTCTGAGGTGGCATACCACTTGGCTGCTTTTGACTCCAGTTCATATGGGAGTTCTACTATGTCTGGCACAGCAGCATTCAGTAGGGGTGTGACTTCATTCAGGCCACGGTAGTCTACCGTCAGCCTCCATTCTCCACTGGCTTTACGCACTGGCCATATGGGGCTGTTAAAAGGTGAGTGAGTTTTACTGATCACTCCCTGACTCTCTAGCTGACGTATCAACTTCCGAGTGGGGAGCAAGGAGCCCCTGTTAGTGCGGTACTGCCGTCTGTGCACCGTTTTTGTAGCAATCGGTACCTGTTGCTCTTTTACTCGTAGCAATCCCACAACAGACGGATCTTCTGATAGGCCAGGCAATGCAGACAACTGTTTAACACCTTCTGTGTCTACAGCAGCTATTCCAAAGTCCCATCGATACCCTTTGGGATCCTTAAAGTATCCCCTTCTGAGGTAATCAATACCAAGTATACATGGAGCCCCTGGGCCAGTCACAATAGGATGCTTTTGCCAGTCTTTGCCAGTGAGACTTAGTTCAGCCTCCAACATAGTCAACTCTTGGGAATCCCCAGTCACCCCATGAGTATAAATGGATTCTGTCCCTTGGTGACCCGAGGGCATTAGCGTACACTGTGCACCAGTGTCTACCAGTGCCTTACGTTTCTGTGGTTCTGATGTGCCAGGCCATCTAATCCACACAGTCCAATACACTCTATTATCCCTTTCCCCCTCCTGGCTGGGGGCAGGGCCCCTCTATTTGTTACCTTGGTTGTCTGCAGCAACTGGAGCGATCACCCTTTTGGAGGACTTCACCTTGGTGGTTGATTTGTCTTGTAATTCTTTTATCCGTGCTTGGAGTGCAGAAGTGGGTTTCTTATGCCACTTCTTCGTATCTTCTCCATGGTCACGCAGGTAACGCCACAAGGCAAGACGTGTTATAGTCTTACCGTTATCATTTCCTCTAGCAGGAGGACGTCCCCTTTTGATGGCTGAGATGTTGGATGATGTAGGTCGGGAGGACACCAAGTTGATCAGCTCTTCCAGTGGAGGGTTTTGGGAATTCTGGTCCTCGTCCACCATGGATCCATCAGCATCACGTTTGGTAGACAGTTCGTCTATTATATCTTCTTGTTTGCTCTCTATTCTGTCTAGCTTTTCAACTATCCTTGTGATGGCTGAAACACAAGCTCGTAGAGGATTTAAATGCAACTCAAAGTCTTGGAGTCTGTTAACCAGATCATCTATAAGGGGTCTTCTTTCCCCTCTGCCATACATTGCTGCAAATGTACTGGCATACCTTTCTGGTGCAGTCTTAGTGAATGTGCGCCACATCTTTGGTGTACTCTCTCAGGATCATGCTCTTGGTCTGGCTCGTCAGGGATGAAGTCAGGGCTGTATATCATTTCCACCACGACGCATTCTCTCAAATAACGGATGCCTTTTTCCATATCAGTCCATTTCCTTTTCTCAGGCACGAGATCATCTTTAAAGGGGTGTTTTTCTCTCACGGCTAACAACATCCGCTTCCAGAAGGTGAAGGCCTGGTTCTGGCATGTGCTAATACATCTGTCAATGGCTGAGTCCCTAGCAATGCCACCGAGCTGACGAGCTTCTCTGCTATCTAGCCACACACTGTTGGCCCCACTGTCCCAGCATCGAAGTAACCAGGTGACAATAGGCTCATTGGGGTGGCGTGTGAAGTCCTTTCTCAGACCACGAATTTCGTTCATTTTCAAAGATCTATCCACAATGGTTACGATGTCTTGCTCACCTCCTGCTCTTTCAGGACTTCCTGCCCTCCTTGGTGTTTGTGCATGCAGTCTTATTGAGGGCATGGGCACTCCAGTTCCTTGGAGCCACTCCACTGGACCTCTTTCCTCCTTATCTCTTACATCGCCTGCTTCCTCTACTTCACCCTCCTCCTCTTCTCTTACATTGACTGCTTCCTCTACTACACCCTCCTCCTCTTTCTTCTGTTCTAACTGAGTGGAAATTCGTTTCGTTTTCCGTCCTCTTACAGGGGCAAGTGACATCGATTCTGGTGCCTCCTGCGGTTGATCAGGTTGGTCAGTCCCGATGCTCTTTCTCTACAACTCGGCTTGGAGTATATCTCGCTGAATTATGAGAGTGCTTAGTTCAGATTCGAGCTTGGCTTGATGGGACTGAATTTTGGTTATCTCACTTTGGAGAATGAATTGTGCATGCTGGAAGGCATCTCGCTCAGTTCGGAGTACATCCCGTTCGGACTCGAGGGAGTTCCTCTTGAACTGGAGAGTGTCTCGCTCAGCCCGGAAATTCTCCTTCTCAGCTTGGAGATTCTCTCGCTCAGCCCAGAAATTCTCCTTCTCAGCTTGGAAACCCTTTCACTCGCCCCAGAGACTCTCCTTCTCGGCTTGGAAACCCTTTCGCTCGGCCCAGAGACTCTCCTTCTTGGCTTGGACAATCCTTCTCTCAATTTCTAGAATTCTTTCCCTCCCTGGGATAGTATTAAATAAGGCCCGATACGCATTAGCCAGGCCCCAAATCATTTGTGCCTCCTCAGATCTGCCTAGGCCACAACATCTCTGTCTCAAATATCTGTTCAGGCTCTCAGGATCTTTTAGGTGTTCAGGAGTAAAGTTCCATGACACCGAACATGTCCATCTCTCTGAAGTCTCTCCCAAGTCTCTCCATACACCCTGCCACTCAGTATTCTCTGGTTTTGGAGGGGACTTCTTCAGAATACGATAAATCCAGATACTGAGTGAAATAATTACAATGGCAAACAGTGCATTCAGGGAGATTGACAACGTGGTCAGGTGAGCATTCAAACAATCTATAAAGGATTCTCAAGAGAGACTGGGAACCTGCTTCAAAATCACAAGTTCTGTGAAATTAGTAGTTCTCCCTACAAACTGGTTTAAAACAGAAAGCAGAATCATTTTTTTTTCCTTCCTTTTTACTAAAGCAAGATAGCAGTGCTCAAAGTTTACAAAATATCTCAGAATATTGGCAGTCCGCCTGGACTTTCAAGGTCAAGTTTTCAGTGAGCACCTATGAAAGAGATAAAATTTCCCAACGAAGCTCTCCAAGAGCAGAGAGAGATGCATTCTAAAAAGCTAAAAAGCAGCTGTTTGCCCGCATTCTCCACCAAAAATGTCAACGCTTTAAGGGCTGGTCCGCCCCAGTTCCGTGACTAGTGGGGCGGAGGGATTTCGCAAAATCCGCGCCTCCAGGAAGGGAAACAGGGGACCGCAAAATAATCAAAAACAGCGGCAACGATCTGAGGAGAAACAAACTAATTTACAAAATATAGTATCGGAATGTAAGATAACACACTATAATACAATATAAATCAACAATAATTGAGAGAAAGATTGTCCGAGAGCCAAAGGCCTTAAGCTAGTACTGAAGCCTTGCGTGCAGTCGGGAGCAGCAGTAGTGAGCCGATCGGACAGGGAACATGGCGAGACGAGAAGAGAGACAAGTCAGATGACCTGCGCCCTTATATCTGTTCCCTTGAGCAGGAATGATAACAGTACTCGAAAAGGCTCTTGGGGAGCGTAGTTCTTCTTCTCTTCCAGACGTGTACCCGGGACTAAAGCATTTGCTCTTTAACTCCCAGTACACTACATGATGTTGCGATGTGGAATACTGATAACCAAAAATCATAAAACCATGACACACACACTCTAGAAACCTCTTGGACTGCTTCCTCTGCTCTATTTCCAACATATATCAGGGAAGTTGAAGTCTCCCATGAGTGCTGGCAATCGCACAACTTCCGCAAGCTGCTCATAGACTGCCTTGTCCTTCTCTTCATCCTCATTAGGCAGTCTATAACAGGCCCCCACCAATATGTCACCCCTACAGGCCTTTCCCCGATCCTTATCCATAGACACTCAGCTTTATCATTCCCAACCCCCAGCTCTTCAACATCAAAACACTCTTTAATATGAAGTGCCACACCACCACCCTTCCTTCCTTGTCTATCCCTTCTGAAGAGCTTGTAGCCATCCAATATTGGCAGTCCATGGAACTGGAGCATTAACTCTTTAACTCCCAGTGCGCTGTATGATGTTATGATGTGAAATACCGATAACAAAAAACTTAAAACCATGACAAAGTAGAATAAGAGTTTAGAGAAAACTATTTAGAGAAGAAAAAAAGAAAATTAATTATGAATAAGCAATTAGGTGTCTTAATTCATAAAAATGACCACACATTTTGGGAAAGGTGTGGTGGGCAAGCTAAAGTTGACATTGCCAAATATCTATATTTAAAAATGTATACCTATACCATGTAACCTGTCAAGAGGTTATTTTGAGGAGGGCATAGTGGTCTTTCACCAGTGCAGTGGGTAAAACCAGGACATTCTTCTAAATCTCATCTTACAAATGAGTCAATTTTTTTTTTTACTGGAAATTTTCTAAACGTTCTATTTAAAAATATTCTGCCAATATATATTTCAGTAGTTTACTTAAATGGAAACTGAGTTATTAGCCTTTAAGAAAGCCAACATCTGCTGTACAGAAATTATATTATTTTCCTGACACCACAATCCTTTTTGCAGAAACTCATGCATTTAATACAGTGATGAACATAAAGTATGAAAGAGGAGAGTGGGAGGGCAGGAGACTGGGAGAAGGAATGCATAACGAGATCCGGAGAGCAAGAGGACATCAGGATGGCAAGAGGGCAATAAAGCAGGAGAGCAAAACAGTAAGAGGGCAGGGGGGCAGGAGTAAAGGACTGCAGTAGGGCAGGAGATCAGGAGAGCAGTAGGGCTGGAAAGTGAGAGGGCAGGTGAGCCAGAGGGAAGGTGAGCAAGAGGGCACTGTCGTGGTTTTATCAGTATTCTGTATCATGTCATCATGCAGCAAGCTATTTGGTGCTGGAGCACAGTGCTGGAGAGTTGCAAGACATCACTGGATCCTTTGGTGGTGACTATCCCTGCTCTGTAAACTGTTTGCTAGAATTTCTTTCTTTACTATCGCTAACTTTCCTATCTTCCCCACATTCCTTAGTAGCTTAGAACCTGTAATGCTGATTATGCAGCATATCTGTTCAAATTGGGATGTATTGTACAACAGGGAAGAAATTGTTACTCTTAATAATATATCCTGTATTAGAAGTGTTTTATAGTCCAGGGCAAAAACACAATAGAGGTAAAAAGAAAAAGAGGGGGAATTGTGAGAGGTAGATTGTGTTTTTGCAGTGGAAATTTTCAGTATTTCTGTATGTAGCATAGGATAAGTTGTTTTTCGCAAAGAAGGTGCTGAACAGAGTAAAGTTGAGACTGAGGCGTTCTGACCTGGGTAGAATTGGCACAGGCACTAGGTAAGGTAATTATATAAGGTAGGGGAGAGTCTGGTACAGGACAGAACTAGTGTGCTAATATTTGAAAATATTGTCCTCCTATCGCCATAAAAAGTACAGAACATACCTAAAAACAATGGGTTGGTAACAGACATTGTATGGAAATGTAATGTAGTTACAGCATCGGGAAGATTGTGAGCCTGAGATGCCCAACCAATGAGTGCCAGGAGAGATTACTACCTGTGTCGGACGCAGTGTATATTATGGAGTGAATTTCACTGATTAGGTGTGCAATTTCTCCCTTGTCAGTAGGGGCTGTGCGCCCATTATTGCAATAGTGAATAAACTGCTCTTCACAGAGATCTTTGCCTGATTAGAAATTTTTGATCTTGAGTGTGTTTCTCACAGTCCTTCTTGGAGGCCAGCTGGGAGTGCCTTCCGATATGGACACGGACTCTCTCTCAATCTTTCCTCTTGTTTTTGGTTGCTAATTTTTCTGTATTGTCTCACATTTCTTTTAATAAATTAATTTTCCTATCTCAATCAAGTTTTTTTTTGGTTTTTTTTTTTTTTCTGATTCCATCCCTTCTCCCATGGGGGGAATCATGAGAACAGCTTTTCCATATTGTGAGAACAGCCTTTCGCATAACTTGAGCGGATACAAGCTGAAGAATGAACTTTGGAGGCTGTGAAACTTGGTGAGAAGTGAAGATAAGAACGTAGAATAGATGCCCTCTTGTTGAAGATAAGACAGCAAAACAGATGCCTCAGCTCAATGTAACATCAGTGGGAACCGGTTCAGGCTACCCCCCCTTAAAAGGTTGGAAATTCGCAGCGAGAATGATTACTAACCTTCATCCCATGTCCACCAGAGACCTCCACCACGTATTCTCAGGAGGGTGGGACAATATCTTAATTATTTCTTGGAATTTTGGCCTGGTTTCTTGGAATGTAATGAATATGTATACGCTATACCTTTAAATATGTAGCCGTTTCTCTCTTCAGTGTGTGTGTTTGGTGGAGCGATTCCCTATGCACCCAGCACTGTAATAAAGGGAATACCTGCTTGACATAATTCATTGGCACGTCAAGTTACTTTGTCGGTTTTCTCAGCTTCAGTTGGCAAGCCAGCCAGGAGAATCTCTGATCAACTGTGGGACCCACTGAGAGGAGGACTCCCCAGTACCACCGGCAGCTTGTCTGGGAGGGACTCCAACTCTCAGGTGAATCACTGCGGGAGCAGACAAGATCCTCAGGATAAAGGTATTCCCTAACTCTGGATTGTCTTTCTCTGGTTCTTTTCTTTGGTTAAGGCCTTGGGGAAAAGCACTCATGAGTCAGGTTGGGCAATGCAGAGTGCACAGCAGTAAAAACTGTGTATCAGCCCTGAAGGTGCAAAACTGGTAATTTATTTTGGCATGGGACAGAAACTGTGAATCTGCCTGAAAGTTAAGAACCTGGCACAGTAGCTGTATTGGATAGGACATTTACATTTTGGGGTAAAACGAATGAGAAGGGTACTGAGACATCTTGGAGACAACAGGACTGCTACTGACTGACACCAGATAACACACGAATTTACAAGTAATTAACAAATGTAAACCTTTTGATAAGATTGTGAACCTGGAGTACCCAGCTAGTGGGGAAACGGGGGAGGCAAGGGGGGGAGGGGGGGAGAAACAAGGTACAAAAGCTGTCATATCCATGCCCATAAGCGCGCTCTCCTGCTTGTGGGACGCCCGGCATTGCAATCGCGAATAAAATCTGCTTTATCAGAGATACCGTCCTGACAAAATTATTTGGATATTTCCAACAATTTGGGGGCTCGTCTGGGATTATTATTGCCTCCTCGGGGTTCCCCAACTGCCCTAGACAAGATAGGTGCACCCCGCTGATTTTAGTGGTCCTGTCTGGGTGGTGAAGTGACTCCTTGTGATGGCTGATAAGAAACCGAGACTGTTACATAAAGGACGGGCGCTGTGAAAGCCAAGGGGCAGGTAGGCTCAGGTGTTGACCCCTGTAGACCCGGTAACTTCGTGCACAGATCAAGGTAATGGGATTTAATTCTTGCCTTGGGGATTGGTGGAGACTCAAGTGAGTGTGTGTGACTGAGACGCACTTTCAGTGCGAAGCGAGTGCGGAGTCCCAATTTGCGGTTCTGTTGTCCTGTGAGGGGCGCGGCCAGAGAGGGACGAAGCGGCTGTGGAGGTGAAAGGAAGAGTCTCCGGAGGGAGCTGTTGGTGTGCGGTACTCTGTGCGCTTGACGAAGTGCCAGCAGTACACCCCTATTAAATCCGAGAATCGGAGCAAGGTACTCCAGAGGGATTGGCCCTAAATCCGAGAATCGGAGTGTGGTAGCCTGTGAGCAGGGAAGTTCACAGCAGCATTCCGGAGGGATGGGGAATAGGAGCTCCCAAGAACAGGGAAAAAGGGTCCCCAAATTCGTGCCTAAAGATAGCCCCTTGGGAAAAATGCTTCAGAATTGGAAAAACAATCCCAAAACTAGGGACAAGGATAGGAAAAAGATGCTTAAATATTGTGTACAGACATGGCCTAGAGAGCCAATACAGGGAAAATCAATATTCTGGCCAGAATACGGATCCGACAAAAATTGGGTGTGTCAGATTCTGAACTTATATGTAAAGAATAAAACCCCCTTTTCAAAGTAGGAATCAGACTATGCTGCTTGTTGGATACAAGAAGCCAGTCTGTTACTAGTAAAGAAAGGTCCGGACCAGGAAGGAGAGGAACTAGAAAAGGGAACTAATCAATGGGACCCCCTAAAGAGTCTACCCCCCCCCATATAACCCCAGTATAGCACCAGGGGCAATAGCTGTAGGCCAAGAAAGAGAAAATGAGCAGGCACATAGGGTCATCTCACAAGAAGGGAGGCATGCTGGGCTCAGGAAAGAATTAGAACAACGTAAAAGGGATATTAAAAATTTTCCCTTCCCTAGCTCTAACCATACTAACACCCCCATGTATCCCTTACGGGAGGTCCCACTGGGACAAGGGCAAATAGGCTATGTAAATTCCCCACTCACTAGCCTAGAAGTAAGGAATTTTAAGAAGGAAATGAAATCCTTAACTGAGGATCCTATAGGAGTAGCGGAACAATTAGATCAATTTCTGGGTCCAAATTTCTACTCATTGATGGAAATTATATCTATTATGGGTATGTTGTTTACTGGAGAAGAAAGAGGCATGATTAGGCGGGCAGCTATGCAAGAGTGGGAAAGGAATAACCCGCCTGGGCGTCCTGGGGTGGTACCAGCGGAGCAAAAATACCCAGTGGAAGACCCTAACCGGGACAGTAATAATCCACAACACTGGCAAAATATGAAAGGCTTACGGGACGTAATAATCACTGGGATTAGGGAGGCAGTACCCAAGTCCCAGAATTTTACCAAGGCATTCGAGGTTCAGCAGAATAGGGAAGAATCCCCTAGTGATTTTCTTGAAAGGCTTAGGGACAGAATGAGAAAATACTCAGGAATGAATCCCGAGGATCCTGTAGCCCAAGGGCTCCTAAAAGTTAACTTTGTAACTAAGGCGTGGCCAGATGTGCGAAAGAGGCTTCAGAAGATAGAAGGATGGAGTGAGAAGCCCCTGGAGGAGCTCTTACTAGAGGCTCAGAAAGTGTATGTTAGAAGGGAAGATGAGAAAGAAAAACAAAAGGCTAAGTTAATGGTTTCCACAGTGGAACACGTGGTGAAACAACAAATGAGTAGTAGAGAAAAGAACACAGAGAGGAGGTTGGGCCCTGGAGGGAGGTGGAGAGAGGAAGGATCCCGAGGATATCGAGTGAGGCCCCAGGTGGAACAAAGTGCTGGGAAGTGTTTTAAATGCAATAAGCCAGGACACATAAAAAGAAACTGCCCTGAGTGGAAGAGGGAGGAGAAGTTACTATCAGCTTTGAATTCAGAATAGGGGGGTCTGGGGCTCTCAAAAATTTGGTCCCACCAGGAGCCCTTGGTAAATATGAGAGTGGGACCTGAGGGGGAAGAGGTTGTGTTTTTAGTTGATACTGGGGCAGCTCGATCATCACTGGCCCACAAGGTGTCAGGACTCAAATTGACAAATTGACCTTAAGGATAACAGGCGTAGAGGGAACTGGAATGACAGTACCACTTTTTGGAAATACTGAATTAAAACTGGGGGACAGGGCCATAACAGGACAATTATTGTATGTACCTGATGCAGGGACTAACCTGCTGGGGAGGGATCTTATGATGAAATTGGGAATTCAAATAACAACCTACCAGGATGGAATTACTGTATCAATGAATATATTAACTGAGGCAGATGAGAGAGAAATAGACCCTGTGGTCTGGGTCAAAGAAGGGAATAGAGGGGGGTTAAGAATAACCCCTTTGAAAATAAAATTACAAGAAAAATATGAGATCATAAGACAGAGACAATACCCAATTCCATTTGAGGGACGTATGGGCCTTAAACCTGTGATACAAGGATTACTAAAGGATGGGTTGTTGGAACCATGTATGTCACCCTTCAATACCCCCATTTTACCAGTAAGGAAACCTGATGGTTCCTACCGATTAGTGCAAGACTTGAGAAAAATTAATGAAATAGTACAAAAACGGCATCCAGTCGTTCCAAACCCAAACACCTTGATGAGTAAAATCCCAAATGAAAACAGGTGGTTCAGTGTTATAGATTTAAAGGATGCCTTTTGGTCTATTCCACTGGATCATGAAAGCAGAGACATATTTGCCTTTGAATGGGAAGATCCTGAGAGTGGGCGGAAACAGCAGTATCGGTGGACAGTCCTACCCCAGGGGTTTACAGAATCACCAAATTTGCTTGGGCAAATTTTAGAGCAAATACTAGAACACTTTCAGCCACCAGAAGGAGTATTACTCCTACAATATGTGGATGATCTCTTATTGTCAGGGCCAGAAAAAGTGGAAGTTAAAAGAGCCACAAATGAGCTGCTAAACTTCCTAGGAAAACAAGGACTGAGAGTATCAAAGAATAAGCTACAGTATGTAGAAAGAGAAGTTAGGTATTTGGGACACCTGGTTTCTGAGGGAAAGCGTAGAATAACCCAAGGTATTCTACAGGTATTAAGTATCCTGTAGTACAAGTCCCTGTCCAATTTAAAGGCAATGCCTTTCGTGCCTGGCCGTCTCCACATAGCCACCAGTATCCATGAGGTAACTTACATGGCCTGGCCATATTTTCCTGACGAGTGAATGATGCTCCCATCCCTACAATTCCGAGTACGTTCTTATCTGAGACTCAGTGTGACTCCTTATCGATCCTAGGATCACACCCCTCACCTTGGTTCCACCTTCCAGCTTCACTGATCCCCGATACTGCCCCAGAATTTCCATATTCCCAACTACACCCTATGCCTGTCAAGTTCTGTCATCCAACCCCCACCCCACCTTTACCATCAGTTTTTCTGTCTACAGAGATAGATCTAGTAAAGTTAATAACTAGTAAATCAAACTTAGGTCCCTTTTGTGACTTGTCTTCTATCCCAAACTTACACTTTCCATGCTCTACCCAATCTGGAATGGTCCAATTTAGTGCCACTATCCCATAAACTGGCACCTTTCCCTCCCCTCTAGGGAAGGCAGTGCATATCCAGCAAGATTTGTTGAGAGCCTGGCCAATTCTATCAGTTATTTTTAAGTAGCTATTCTCTTGCCAAGCTGTGACTACTGCTCCAATCATACTGACTATTATCAAAATCTTATGCATGCTTTTGGATCCTGATTTTCAGTGGTCCGCTCTCTTCCGCTGTTCACTGTGGTCCTGGTGCTTTCTTCAGGTAGGTATGACGTGTCCACAGTGTAAGTCCCTCTACCTTGGCAGTGGTATGGGTGGTCAGGAGAATTTGGTAGGGTCCTTCCCACTTTGGTTCCAGAGGTGAATCTGAGAGAGATTTAACATAAACATAGTCGCCTGGCAATACATCATGCAGTGGACCATCTAGGCCTCGTGCCCTGGCACCGAATACTGCTTGTTCAATTTTCTTTAATTGCTTCGCCAAGCTGACCATATATTCACTCAACACCTTATCCCCCACCTGCATAGAGATTTCCTTTTGTACAGTATAAGGTTGCCCATAAAGAATCTCATGTGGGCTTAATCCTTCCTTGGTTCGGGGTTTAGTCTGAATTCTCAGAAATGCCAAAGGCAGTGTCGGCGGCCAGTGAATCCCAGCCTCTTGGCCAAGTTTTACTATCTGTAATTTGATCAGGTGATTCATTTTTTCCACCGGTCTGCATTTTTTCCACTGCGGTCTATAAGGTGTGTGCAATTGCCAATCAATTCCCAATAATGTGCTTATTTGTTGGACCACCTTGGCAAGAACGTGGGCCTCGATCTGATGAGATTTCTATAGGAGCCCCGAACCTTGGAATTAACAGCATGTAACTGCATTTTCGTTACTTCCCGAGCCTTATTAGTCCTACAGGGAAATACCTCTGGCCATCCCAAAAAGGTATCAGTTAGTATACTGTTTGGGATACGCTCCCTGATAACACTCATAATATCCAGAATGGGGAAGAACTTAATAAGGGGGTGAAAAATCTTCCTAAAAACCCCGCATATATATATTGGTCCGTTTGCCCAATATATTCTCTTATCCTCCCTTAGAACCAATTTCCGTAGAATACCAAAGGGCAAAACAACATGTCCATCTGTCAGCCTGCTCTCTTCCCTTCAAAATCATTAATTAGTTTGCTATCCTCTTTAAAATATTTTACAGGTTTTGACTCAGGTTCAGAAATTTTACGTTTACGGTCTGGAATTAAAGCCTTCTTCAACTACCTGTTCTGCCACCTGATCCACCATCTTATCTCCAGTTTCCTGTACAGTGTTACCTTTCTGATGTTCTTCACAATGTATAATAGCCACGCTCTTTGGTAGATTTACATCATGCTGGTTTTCCTTGTGTGTGAGCATTCCTTGCTCTTTTCAGATGGTACTATGAGCGTGTAGCATCCCAAATACATAATTAGCATCTGTCCATATATTTCAGGCTCTTGTCAAGGCAGTTATTTCAGCCTTCTGAGAGAAAGTCCCCACAGGTAATGGTTGTGCTTCGATTACCTTGTCAGAAGCAGTCACTGCATACCCTGCCTTACGGTTTCCTTGTCTCACAAAACTGCTTCCATCAGTAACCCAGGTGTCTTCTGCATCTTCTAAGGGTTCATCTTTCAGGTCCGACTGGCAACAGTCCGTAGCCGCAGTTGTTTCAAAGCAGTCATTAAATACTGGTTCTCCAGGAGTTCTGCTAAGGAAAGATGCTGGGTTGACAATATTAGTTACAGTTATTTCTGCATCATCCTGCTGTGCCAGGATGGCCTGGCATTTCAGGAACCTCTGGGGGTGAAAGCCAATGCCCCCCTTTTACCTCCAGTACAGTAGACACTGTATCAGATATTAAAACTGTTATTCTTTGGCCTAGAGTAAATTTACCGGGTTCTTGAATATTGAGCACTGGTGCAGCCACTGTCCTCAACCACTCTGGCCATCTCTTACTTACTTCATGAAGGGGCTTTACCAACAGTCCGTAGCTGTGTATCCACAGTTGGCACCCTCCTGTCGTTCCTGAGAATGTACGGAGTTCCTTGGCACTTTGTGGCTCAGGGGTTTGGCAGATGGCTTCTTTCCTGGCAGTCCTTAAGGTTCAAAGTGTAGGAATCGGCGGGAGAAATGCGATGACCATTGTAGATGATCAGCAAATCTCGTTTATTGTTGCATCTGCATGTACATTTATAGTGCGGATAATAGGCTCATACATATTGCTAAGTGCAGCTCAGGATTGGCTCGCTAGTCAGTGTCAACTACGCCTATCTTTGTGCTCTGTGGTTGTCTCTCAGCAAACACTCTCTTACTGACTTCTCAAAACACTGTTGCCGGCTTTCTCCATTGGCATCCTGTTTTGTTCCTTGTTCTCATACCTGACCTTGCGCATGACAAGGTTGCTTAACCAGCTGCACAGTGTCTGCATGGCCTTTCTCAGTCAGCCAGTCATCAATAAACCTCTCCACATTTCCCCCATTTTCTTTTTGGATAACTAAATTAGCTGTAAAAGCTCGTTCTACTAGTTTGCTGATCATATTTTGTAGGCAACTTAATATGCAAGGTAGCAGTAATAGGATTAGTAAGAAAATTCCAACAATTACTAACGCGTACTCTGATATTCCTAAGCCACGGGCCAAAGCCTAAGCTTCCTAGCCATTCATCCAGGCCCAGCCCTTGCTCCCGACACAGGTGGGTTGTTAACTCGTGTAGCTTAGCCACTAAGCTTAGCTCAGGTGGAACCCTTTTCTTTGGGATGGACCAAGGATCCCCAGGGGATGCAATGCATGATTGCCCTGTACCAGGAGAAAAACGCCTGGGGAAATGGAGCCTGCAAATCTCTCTCTCTCTTGTTACCTCCAGTGCCTGATACAGATGTCCAGAACCCTCCTGCATTCTCCACAGCCATAGGTAACCATACAGCTTGCCTCTCATGGCAGGGTGTGAAGGCTACCAGGCCTATAGGGAACTTTTCCTTATGCAGTGAGGTCTTGAATGTTATGGAGGATTTAGCAGGGAACTATTCAATATTAGGAATCCCCAGGGCGTATCTCTGGTGGTATTTTGGGGGAAAGACCTTACGGTCCACTCTCCCATCTAATTGGGGAGGCACCTGTGCACTTGTTCAACTAGTTATACCATTCACCCTGGCATTTGAAAAAGTAATGTCCAAAAATTCCAGAAGAAACAGAAGGAGCTTAGGGATATCATTTGATGACACAATATATGTAGATTCAGTTGGGGTGCCTAGAGGTGTCCCTGATGAATTTAAGGCGAGAAATCAAATTATTGCAGGGTTTGAGTCACTGTTTTGGTGGATAATGATCAACACAAATGTAGATTGGATTAATTACATCTATTATAATCGGGGCTATCCCCGTTGCATCCGGCTCTGTGCAGCGTTGATTAAAACATACCTGATTTTATAACTACTTTGTGGTTATAGAGTTTGATTCTGCAAGTCTATAAATTGGCAGAGAATTCAGGAGTAGATACCTCTGTCACTGGATGGCAGGACTCCTGGTTTGGTAAGTGGAAAGGAGCAATTATATCAATATTTACCTCTTTGATTACAGTAGGAGGAGCCCTGGTAGCTATTGGGTGCTGTGTTATCTCCTGTGTGAGAGGACTGGTACAGCAACTGATTGAGACATCACTACTAAAACAAACACCAATGGAGCTGACTTGCAGACAAGGAGTCTGGTAGCTTAATCGGTGCAACAGCTGATTAAGCAAATTCCAGCTGTGGACTCCTGTGTGCCAAAGCCACCCTCTGGTCCTCTGTCTCATTATACTACATGCTAATGGACTCTCGGGAATGTAATGAATATGTATACGAATTCCTGTCAACTACTGATTATGTATTAGTTCGACCTATATCTATAGCACAATTTCTCCTGACGGTGTGCAAGTTAGGTGGAGAGATCTCCCTTGCACCAGGGTGTACGCGCGTCACCAATAAACACATGCCTGCTCTATATCCTTACCAGCTATAGGGTCTGATTTCCGCACGTCAATTTGTCGACGAGGATGGGATCCGCTCTGTTTGGCTGCAGGATCGACTGAGAGAGGGGACACCTTTGGCGCACCCTGAGATTTCTTGGAAGGACTCCCTTCCTCACCCAATCACTGCGGGGACAGACAAGGACCATCCATAGGCAGACCAGGTATGTGTACAGAAAAAGGGGGTCCCCGTAAGGCGTGAGGAGACGTCCTACACAGGGTATGAAGGAGCGTGCCTGCTCCCCCCCCTCCCCAAGGTACGTGAGCTCATGGGTTAGGTTGCCGGCTGGGGTAGGAAGACTCCCTGGGGAGTTCATACAAAGGGGACCTGTAAGTCGTACGCGAGGAAAGAGCAACAGCTCTCCCTTAGGTGATTGGTAACAGCGGGGATTTTGTCAAATGATAACATGGATTCTCCCGGAGATAGTAGTGGGAGTTATAGGTTGTATTATTGTTATCACCATCTGCTGAGCGTTCGGTACTGTGTATCTAACCATTTCAGGTCAAGCTGACTTTCGGAAAGATCTTAAAGCTTGCAACTGATTGACTAACGTACTAGCCTTATTAAGATTCCAGCTAAATGACATTGTCAGCATTGTGTATTATGTATAAACCATGGTTTTTGTTCTAAATATCAGAGTGAGTGTGGTGTGAGTGAGACATGTTCCTTTCAGGGAATGAGTGTCAGCCTGTTCGTGTAGTACTGTGTTCTGATTGCGTGGAAGTGTGCAAAGGAAGGTGGACAGGCTTCTGTGAGACCTGTTTCCAAGTGTTTATAACTGAACAATATCACTATACGGTGTTAAGGGTTGTTTGCGGAAACTTTGAGGAAATTAGGAATCAATAAGAATTTTGTAAACATCATAGGAGGCTCCCAGGGGAAGGAAATTCCCAAACAAACCCTTTTGGGATGTGTATTGGCACATTGGTGGGATATTGCAGGGGAACCTGGAGGCTCCCTGAGTTGTTAACTCGTGTAGCTTAGCCAGTTGTAAGTGAATTGACTCCGAGTGATCAGATAAATTCATACAGCACATGCCTTCAAAATCTTCACACCCGTGCCCATGGGCTAGCAGCAAAAAGTCTATGGCAGCCCTGTTCTGCAGAGTAGCATGTCGGACCGAATCAACATCTGTTAGAAGGTTATCAATAGCAAGCGAGGTTGCGTTTGTTTGCTTAGCAAGCCAGCAGCCTAAGTTATTAAGCATTGCTAAAGCCTTTGCACTAGCCACTCCTGGAGCCAAAAAGGAAGCAGCAATCCTTGCCCCGACTGACCAGAAATCTACCTTACCGTTACATTCCGCAGTAAAGGCATGCATCATGCGTTTTGTCCTGCTAATACTCTTACGGTGCCTGGCGATTATAGAGGTGTTAGGGGTTAGAAGGGAGAGACGACCTAACGTGCATGGCCCCCCCACCAGTCGGGAAGGAACAGCAGGCCATGCTCTGTCGCCACAAATGAGAAAGACCCCTGATGGGAGCTGAATCGGGGAATTTGCTGATTTTGACACGCTACTGCTCGTGTAATTACACCAGGCAGAAGCATTCTGATAAATGGGAACGGAAGAGTTGACGTTTACTGTCTGGTAGCACGGACCTTCTCGGGCCTTGCTCGACCAGTTGAAGAAAATACACCAGTCTGCTTGTAAGGATCCTAGTAGCTCTAGTTCCTGTGGCTCTAATTGGGCTGGTGGAAATTGTGGCACTATTCTATCCCAATTATCTGCATAAGATTTCGAGTTGTTAAAGATTTTGAATGAGCGCAGACTGCTGGGACATGGTAAGTCATCTAGGGGCACCCCTACAAGGCATGTAGAAAAGGGATCGCTGGGGGAAGTCAAAGACAAAAAAATGACTTCCTGCCCTGTCTTATTGGCAAGCGTCACCCAAACGTTCTCCTTTGGCTGCGCGGGGACCCAGAGAGCCTGTATTGCTGTTAGTGCAATTTGCATCAGAATGAAAAGCCTCATCATAATGAAACAAATTCCTGCACAGATTCGGCTCCCTTACCGGGAGACCGTCCCACACTTCTGAACTAAGGTGCACAAGACTTTGTTTGCTGCAGAGCACCGCAAGGATTCGTGACGATTGGTAATATCCCAAATACCTCAACAACTTCAACAGTTCCCATCTAACTCTTATCCTCATCCATTCCTCATGGTTCTCAAAGAACCCCAAGGCTTCCTCAAGGGTGTTTGCACTCGTTAGCCTGCAAGTGTCTCTTTCGATGGACTCTTCTGTTTTATTCCCCTGGCAGGGGAGACACACAGGCCAATATAGCAAGTGTTGCTTAATCACCACCCTCCTCTCGCAACCCCCGCAGTGGAAGAGTACCAACGTGTCACAGGTCCCTAAGCACCCCCAACACCGAAAAAGGGTGGCTCACGAGCCCAGCTGTTGGGCAGGGAAAGCTCTAGCGATATCGCGCTCGAGCTGCTGAGGATACCCCGCCCCCAAAATTTCCTCCGGATAATCCCAAACCCAAGCCAATGTCCTTCCGGCAGTCCTGCTGATACTTTTGATGGTTGAATCAAGGGCTAGGTGGTCGCATAGGCGCCTCTCGCTCTCGTTCTTCGGACGAGCTGGGAGCATTCAGAGCAGGTTTAGTCCATCGAGCTGGCACCCAGAGAGGTCCTGTTGGGGCAGACACACAAAGGTAACCCCGACCCCAGTATAGCACATTGACAGGACCTTGCCATAACCCTGTCTTAGGGTCTTTATAATTTACCCGTATACTGTTACGTTCTCTATTTGAAATAGGAGCGTGATGCATATAGGCGGGGGGTTCCCTCCCGTCTCCAAACACGCACAAGTGGTTTAATACAAAAAGACATTTTGCGAGCCTTTCCTGGGGGTCTCTTACATCAGCATGCTTCTCCAAATACCTTTTTAATGTTCTATTTGCCCGTTCTACTATTGCCTGGCCTGTGGGCGAGTTCAGGATACCCGTACTATGTTTTACTCCCCATGTTTGCAGAAACTCCCCAAGCCTACAACTAGTGTAGGCTGGGCCATTGTCTGTTTTTATTTGTAGTGGTATACCCATAACTGCAAAGCAACAACTGAGATGCCTTTCTACATGCATAGCCTTTTCTCCAGGTTGAGCGGTGGCCCACATAAAATGACTATATGTATCTATAGACACGTGTACATATTTCAGCCGCCTGAACTCACCCACATGCGTCACATCCATCTGCCAATTTTCGTTAGCTTTAAGTCCCCTGGGGTTAACTCCTAGCCCGAGACCCATACTGCCATTATGGTGGCTGCACACTGGGCACAATCTAACAATTGCCTTAGCGTCCTCATATGTTATCTGATATTCCCTTCTTAGCCCCTTGGCATTCTGGTGAAACATAGAGTGCGCTTCTCGGGCCAGGACATGCTGGGAGACTAAAGGTTTCTGCGCCAGCGGCACCAAGCAATCGGCTCTCGCATTTCCCTCCCCCAAGCCTATCTCCCATTTATGACTTCGAACATGTATTACTGCATATGAGTGCTCCCTAATTCTGATTGCTCTCTGCAACTGCACGAACAGCTCGTACAGCCGCCGATTCTGCACTTCCTTTATGTAGGCCTCCTCTATTCGGTGGCATACTCCAGCTACGTAAAGGGAGTCGGTGACCACATTAAGGGGGTCGTTTAAGTTCATCATGGCCCATACAACGGCCACCAGCTCCAATGTTTGCAATGAGTCCTTATCATCGGCTGCAATGAGGTGATGTCTCCAGGAGCCGCCCTGCTGCCAGGTCACTGCTGCTGTTCTAGACTTCCGTCCCGCGTCCGTGTAAGCCGTGATTGCATTCTGCAAGGGCGTCTCGGACCGCTTTGGTATCTGGAGCCAACTCCACTGACCAATCCAATGTAACGGCGTGTTCAGAATCTTTTCCATTGAAACCGTACTTCCAGCTCCTAAGAGAGCATCCTGTAACCCTGGACTATGCTGCGCATACCATGTCAGAGTGTCCTTCTGCATTGGCAGCTGTACACACACAGGCTCCATACCTGTGATTTGCAGGGTACGTCCTCGCCCTTTCTTAATCACTTCTGCCAGGAGCTCAATTTTTTGAAGAAGTGTTTTTGATTGCTGCAGTGAGGGACAGATCCACTCTAGTACCCATACCTCCCCCGTTTTCTTTTTAGATTGTGCCAACGCTCCTAAAAGGCACTTTGGTCCATACCATACTATAACCTGTATGGGAAGGTCGGGGTCACGTCTCCGAACGCTGCCGTGTATAATGCAGTCCATAATCTGTTGTAGTAGACGTTTGTGCTGCGTTGTCACCGTAACAGGCTGGGCCGGGTCAGTGCCCCGTAACAAAGGTCGCAACGACTCTAAGAGTTCGTTTGGGGTGCCCACCACAGGGCGCAGCCACTGTAAGTCCCCCAGTAACCTTTGGGTATCGTGTAGAGTCTCTATTTTAGTATCCAGTTGCAGTTTCTGTGGGGTTACTATCGTGTTAGTCAGTGCCCATCCCAAGTATTTCCAGGGCGCGGGGAGTTGTACCTTTTCAGGGGCAAACATAAGTCCTTCCCTATTTAGGGTCTTTTCTATTTGCCAAATTTGTTCCTGTGTGAAGGCCTCTGGCTGGGCAAAGAGGATGTCATCCATGTAATGATAAATGACCATTTGTTTCCATTCTCGCCGGAGTGGTTGTAAAGCATGATCGACATATAGTTGACATAGCGTGGGGCTATTTTTCATCCCCTGAGGCAATACTGTCCATTCAAATCGTTGATCAGGGTGTTCTTTATTCAGTGCAGGCAATGTGAAGGCAAATCGTTTAGTGTCATGAGGGTGCAGGGTAATAGTAAAGAAACAGTCCTTTAAGTCACTAATTAGTAATGGCCAATTGTAAGGTAGCATGGCAGGATTGGGCAGGCCGGGTTGAAGTGCCCCCATGGGTTCCATTTGGTCATTTACTGCTCTCAAATCATGTAGTAGTCGATGCTTTTCGGTTTTCTTTTTTATCACAAAAATCGTGGTGTTCCAGGGGCTGGTAGACAACTTCAGGTGTCCCTGAGCATATTGCTCTTGAACTAGCTTATGCGCCTGCTCTAAGCTTTCCCATTTTAAGGGCCATTGCTTTACCCACACCGGGGAGTCTGTTGTCCAAGTAAGTGGGAGTGGGAAAGCCCATGCAATGGCCTCTACCCTAAACGGCATTCATTCGTTAAAATTACCCCCAATTGAGAGAGCACATCGCGGCCAATTAAGCATTGAATGGTGGGGGGTAGGGGTACCACCGAGACAGAGGTATGGACTACTTGTTCATCAAGGTGGATTTGCAGGGGAGGCGACTTTTTTGCTAAGGATAGTCCGCCTATACCCGTCACTGTGGCTATGACTGCTTGCAGTGGCCAATGAGGCGGCCAAATTTCTGGGCTCACTATACTGCTGTCGGCCCCTGTATCTAATAGACCTCGAAGTTTGATTTCTTCCTCTCTGTATTTAAGTGTCACTGGTTTTTTAGGTTGATCATGCAAATTTAGTGATAGCAACGCTAAGCCCCCTGAGGAGCCAAACCCTTGCTCCCCTCGGGGAGACGATTGACACGGGGTTAAGGCTTTGGTCAATTGCTCTAGGGGTACTAGCTGTGCTATCCGTTGCCCTTTCTCAATTTTTATTGGAGGAAACGGGGTGTATACCATAATCTGGATCTCACCCTGAAAGTCTGCATCTATTACCCCGGGGAGGACAAAAAGTCCGAGCATCGATGCTGAAGAACGCCCCAATAGAAGGGCCCCAACGGCGGTCCCTTCTATCATTATTGGTCCCCTGATTCCCGTAGATACCCACTCAGGTTTTGTGGTCATTAAGGTCGTGGTCACTGTGGCTGCCAAGTCCAAGCCGAGGCTTCCTGGTGTGGCTGGTTGCAGGGCTGCTGCTGGCTGGAAACGGCTACTTGTGTCTGCGCACGGCCGTCGTTTCTTCTCGCGCTGGGCTGGGGGTTTCCCAACCAGCGTCGACAGGCATTGGTATTGTGGTTGTCCATACGACATGTGTGACACCATAAACCGGTGGCTTGACACTGACGACGCATATGTCCCATCCCGCCACAGCAATAGCATTTGATGCGACCAGCAACAGGCGACCTCGGGCCTAAATTTGTTGTCGCAGACGCTTGTAAGGGTGCAAGAGCTGCTAGCACTTGATTGTGAGAGGCCTCAGCCTGCGCCTTTAAACCTGCCCCTAACTCCTTAATAGCCTCAACCAGAAATGCTTGGGGCCCGACCAGCACGCCTGATAGCTTTTCCAGTGCCTCCTCAATAGTCCAATTACTCCTCAAAGTATTCAGAATACTACGCGCTGTTGAATTACAATTTTGGAGTGCGCATTGTTTTAACATCACTCCTCTCATATACTCTGGCACCCCTGCCTTTTCAATAGCCCCATCTACCTTGTCTATGAATGCCCCAAAGTCCTCATCTCTACCTTGTCGGATCCCCATATAAGATGGCAATCCACCAGGCACCTTAATCTTGTCCATGGCCTGTCTAGCTAAATACATCGTTTCTCGACATTTATCTGGCCCTAATAATGCTTGGGCTTCTGTTCTGAGGAAAGGCCCTAGCGCTAAGAGTTCTTCGATAGTTACACCATGTAGTGGGTCTCCCGGCTGCCTAGCCGTTGAGACACTCTGATGGCACAGTTCTTGCCAATATGCATTAAACAACAGCTGCTGATGTTGTGAAAAGATCAATTTTGCTATTGCCCGACAATCGGATGGCAGCAATATCTGTGTACTCCAAATTTAATCCAACATCTGCTTAGCTGGCTCGCTTTTTACCCCAAACTGACTAACCGTAGATCGTAGCTGCGATAATAATTTCCAATCTAAAGCTGTGATGGTGGCCTGCATCCCTCCCACAGGATTAGAGGCATATATCACCGGAAACGCCATGTGCCGCACAGCCTCCACTGCGTCGTTATCCCCCGCCTTCATGCAGGCCCGCGCTAGTGCCGCCCAAGCTTCCCCCCTCTCCCGTGCAATGGCCTCCGCTAGGTCACTCTCTGCCCCAGGGATCGGCTCACTGCTCGGAGGGTTTATTGGGCCCATTATAATAGGCGTGGGTGAGCTACCCGGCGCAGCCGTAACTAGGGGCGGGGGTGGGGCGCTTGGCTCCGAACATGCTGACGTGGCGGACTCCACGGCCAGCGGCAACACTAAGGTAGTCACTGCGGGGGGCAACGGACAATCCGGCCACCCATTGTAATCCTTATTTCTCCCCTGTACAGCACTGGCCTCTTCCGCTGCCTTCTTTTCTGCTTGGTGCTGCAACAGCTCATTGTGAACTGCTCGCCACAGTTTCCCACATTTTTTTGCTGTCTTATCATCATCTAAAACTGCTTGCCAAATTGCATCCCCAAATTTATGCCATTCTGTAAGGTCATGTACTAAATGTGGGTTTTGAAAAAACCCTTTAGCATAGCTATAGGCTAATAACCCGAGGAGTTCCTTCTGTAAGTCTACTCCCTTAATTCGTCATTTTCTTAGAAAACAAGTAAATAAATCATAAGCCGCTTGCCTTTCCATCCCTTTTCTGTCAGCGCGTGCGCTGTTGCAGCCTTACAAGGTCTCGGCGGCCCGTATCGGCCATATCAGCCAGGCTCTCCGATGAGGTCACCTAGGGCTCGGCACTCCTCTCTCTGGTTCCCGAGTGCTTTAGCCGTCCTCGCTGCTTTAGGACCCGAACTCCTGCGCCGTCCCACCGTGGTGCGCCATTACTGGGTCAGTCGGGGTCACCATTTGTAGGAATCGGCGGGAAAAATGAGACGACCATAGTAGATGATCAGCAAATCTCATTTATTGTTTCAGCTGTGTTGTAGTAGTCAGTGTCAACTACGCCTATCTTTGTGCTCTGTGGTTATCTCTCAGCAAACACTCTCTTACTGACTTCTCAAAACACTGTTGCCGGCTTTCTCCATCTGCATCCTGTTTTGTTCCTTGTTCTCATACCTGACCTTGCGCGTGACAAGGTTGCTTAACCAGCTGCACAGTGTCTGCATGGCCTTTCTCAGTCAGCCAGTCATCAATAAACCTCTCCACACAAAGTCCAGCTGTAATCTCCTATCCCAGATAGGTCACTTGCCATTGAGTTATTTGTGCCTTCTGTTGAGAAACTTGATAATCATTTAAACAAAGAAATTCAGCACGCTCACAGTCCATTGCACACAGTCCTCTTTGTTTCTGTGGCATCCATATGCTGCAGTAAAGTTCCACTGTGGGATGGAGGAACCCAAATCTCAGGCTCACGAGTTGACCAGTTCTCAAGAATCATTGGGCTGTTCTCACAACCCAGGGTAACACTGTCCAAGTTAACTGAGTCTTTTTGTCCCGAATTGAGGCTCTCCTATTCAATGGCAAATAACCTTAGGCTTCCTTTGGCCAAACTAGGCAGAAAAGGCATCCTTCAAATCCAGAAGGTAAACTCCACCTACTCATTCCCTAACTTAGTTACTAAAGTGTATGGATTTGCCACCACGGAGTGTATACATTCAACAATTCTATTATTTCCCTCAAATCTTGTACTAAACTATAGCACTTGCTATTCAATTGTCATGGTTTTATGATTTTTGGTTATCAGTATTCCACATCACAACATCATGCAGTGTACTGGAAGCTAAGGAGCAAATGCTTTAGTTCCGGGTACCTGTCTGGAAGAGAAGAAGAACTACGCTCCCCAGGAGCCTTTTCGAGTACTGTTATCATTCCTGCTCAAGGGAACAGATATAAGGGCGCAGGTCATCTGACTTGTTTCTCTTCTCGTCTCGCCATGTTCCCTGTCTGATCGGCTCACTACTGCTGCTCCCGACTGCACACAAGGCTTCAGTACTAGCGTAAGGCCTTTGGCTCTCGGACAATCTTTCTCTCAATTATTGTTGATTTATATTGTACTATAGTGTGTTATCTTACATTCCGATACTATATTTTGTAAATTAGTTTGTTTCTCCTCAGATCGTTGCCGCTGTTTCTGATTATTTTGGGGTCCCCTGTTTCCCTTCCTGGAGGTGCGGATTTTGTGAAATCCCTCCGCCCCACTAGTCGCGGAACCGGGCCGGACCAGCCCTTAAACCGCTGACACCAATTTTTCATCGGCAAGATTGGAGTATTGTATTTGGATTCACATTCAGTTAGTAATCGAAAATCCAAAAGTTATCTATTTTCTTTTATCCTACATAAAGGATACAGTTGCATATCCTCAAAGGGCACTGCTTTACCCTGACTGGGCTAGCTCTAGCTCTTGCTTTTAACTTAGGGCTGCATTTTGGTTCTACCAGGCATCCCTGGTACCCACACTCCTAAGCATACCTTATTTAAGATTTCCGTAACTTCTGGGGGTACACCATTGTTTTTCCCAGTTTGTGTAAAAGCCAGACTTACAATTTTCAAGCAGTTAATATTGTTTGACCCTTAGCTCCAGTTTTATTGAATTTAATCTCTGCATCCATTTGTTCTTATGAGTCTTGCCAGAGTAACGCTTTTGGACAACGTGGCATGTTCAAGAATTTATGTATTCCTACTTATTTTCTCAGCCCATATTTAGTTGATCCCAAAAGGTAAGCTTTTTCTTGTTGGGCAGTAGCTCCTACTACTGTTGCAAAATCATCTATGGGTGGTAAAAGGCACCCGTACCCACCAGAAAATAAACCTCTTTATCCTGCTCTCCTAGCTGCAATTTAACCAGTGGGTTTGCTAGGAATAACTTCCCAGGTTCCCATCATTCAGCTTTTTGCAATCAGAGACGGTTGGTTTCTCCACCAAGGTCTCATTTCCCTGCAGTTTGCACACTGCTTGCAGTCCAGCAGGGGTGGAACCCTCCATGGGTTCTTCCAGGCCCCTCCCTTTACCTCTTTCTGAGGGGACCTCTGGGTCCTACGACTCTACTCTAGCACCGCAACAGTAACAGCTGTTGCTATTCCCAATTTCCTTACTATCTCTGTTTCTCAATTAGTCTTTTTTCTTCATATTGCTCACCCTCTTTGGTTCCGACAACCCCGTTACACCTTGCTCATCTTTGCCTTCCTCAGCCTGCGTCCTCAAACTTTTCACTTTCCAAACTCTCATCATTACATAAAGTACTAACATTACATTTCAGTTTCACCTCCTCCTCTCCAGAGGCTTCCAGTGCTAACACTGGAATTTTGGGTTTCCTAGATCTCTGCACATGAAGGCTATTCTCACTTCCAGTGCCCCATCCTCTCCACCTCCCCCCCTTTACTCTCTACATAAACTATCTCTATTTGCCCCTTATGTCTACCTTGTGAAGCTGCTTTCTCTTTTCTTGCTATGAAGCCCTTCTTTCTATACTGCGGGGTCCTGATTTTGCCCTTCACTACAATTCCCTCTTTTTCTTTTTGCACAAGCCAGGCAGCATGAATTGCATCTTGGACCATTTTTTGCAAGCATTGCAGTAAGCAAGTCACAATTATCAGCACACCAATTACTGCCAATAGGAATACAATGCCCACTTGTAATATGCCTTTTAATCATCCCGTCAGATTCCCCAAAAGACCTCCAAATATATTCCACCCATCATCAATTCGTAATTTATTGACCCCCTCTTGCAACTCCTGGATGTATCGACTTAGAATGGTCTGATAGATTCATACAGCACATCCCATCAAAGTCCTGGCAACCATGACTGTGAGCTAACAGTAGGAAGTCTATGGACATCCGATTCTGCAGTGTGGCATGCCGCAGAGAATTAACATCTAAGAGCAGACCGCTTAATGCTAGCAAAGTCGCATTGGTCTGTTTTGCTAGCCAGCACCCTAATTTATTAAGCGTTCCAAGGGCCTTGGACGAAGCTCCTCCTGGGGCAAAGAGGGAAGTAGCAACAATTGTCCCAGTATTCCAGAAATCTACATTGTCATTGCATTCTTGCGTAAAAGCATGCATTGCGCGGCGGTACCGGTGACGCCTAATATGATTCAATATCATAGATGTACTAGGGGTTAAAAGCGCTAGCTGCCCTAGGCTGCATGGTCCACCTCTAATGTAGGATGGAATTGCAGGCCATGCTCGGTCACTGCAAATCAAAAACATACCCAGGGGCAGCTGAACAGGTACGTTTGAAGAATGGGAAATATTCGTTGCAGTGTAATTGCACCAGACAGTGGCATTCTGGTACATAGGTAGGGAGGAATTGACCACTTGAGCGTATGGCTGGTTCTGGCCAGAGTAATTAAAATACAGACAGTAATCCATTTTAACTGATCCAAGGAGCCCTATTTCCTGCGGTTCCATGGGGGCTAAGGACAGGTAAGAGACCCACACGTCCCAACTATCTACCACGTCAGACGTACTAGCGTATACCCAGAATACGCTGCTAGGGACGGGCCATTGGTCTACCAGCTGCCCCACCAGGCATGTTGAAAAGGGGTTACCAGGTGAGGCCATGGATAAGCACATCATGTCCTGCCCCGTTAGATTAGCCAAGGTGACCCATATGTTCTGTTTCAGCTGGGCTGGCAGCCAATAGGTCGTTCCGAGCCCTATGATGGCAACAAATGCAAACGTCTGCAGGTCTGGCATCATCTCTCTATAAGCACAGACCGTTTACTTTTTTGTAAATGTCAGTAGGCTGCCTTGCAGGCCCAAAGCTTCGAACACAAATTCTCCACTTGCCAATCTGCAAGCACATTAGATCTTAAATGCTCAGCCAGAATACTATAGATTCATGCTGCACACCCTACAAAGCGTTCCTCATCAGTAAGCTGACAACAAAGACTACACAATACACCATAATTAACCAGAGTTTCAGTATCCCAATGAATAAGAATACCACAGCCCCCGCACTGGATCAATAAATGTACCCGACCCCCACAATTAGCGCACTTCTGATTCTTGTAACTGTAAATAGCTCCTGGCAGTTCCCAATATCCAAGAGGCCTTCCCGATGAGATGTTCCCTGCAATCTGCTGACGGAAAACCTGTCGCAGCCCGGGAGTCGCGGCACTATGTATGATGTCAGTACACCACGCGACTATTACTTGTTGGAGTCGCTGTTGCTGACACCAGGTGGAGATGGGTTGTTGATGTTCGGGGCTGGCTTGGTCCATTTACTCGGAACCCATAGTGGTCCAGCTCCTGTAGAGACACAACTATAACCTCTACCATTAAACAATAGCGAAGAAGGACCCTCCCACGTGCCAGTAGGAGGGTTCCTATACTGAACCTGCACTGAAGGAGTAGACTACATACGAATCTGGCTATGATGTATAGTTACAGGAGCTAATTCTTCATCCCCTGCTAAGCTAAGGAAGCTAAGGGTAAAAAGGACTCACGATAACCTCATGACTGGATCAATTTCTTCCTCCTGCTTCTGTTTACCATTAGCAATTACACTTGCTTATACCATCAAAACCGTTTGTCCCATTCCCTTCAGAACCAACAAATCAAACAATACAGTTCTTCAGTTTCTATAAACACCCAGTACTTAGTCCTGTGATTAGAGCACTCAATTATAAAAACTGTTCATGTTACTTCATTTACCTTCCCTCCTTAAGAATAACGGTAACTGTAACAAGGTATTATAGTTTAGGGTCCCATTCCGATGCCACTTCTCATCATCTTCTAACATATATTAACCACCACTGATTGTAATACTTGATTACAGTTTTCTTACTCAGGGAGCCTCCAGGTTCCCCTGCAATATCCCACCAATGTGCCAATACACATCCCAAAAGGGTTTGTTTGGGAATTTCCTTCCCCTGGGAGCCTCCTATGATGTTTACAAAATTCTTATTGATTCCTAATTTCCTCAAAGTTTCCGCAAACAACCCTTAACACCGTATAGTGATATTGTTCAGTTATAAACACTTGGAAACAGGTCTCACAGAAGCCTGTCCACCTTCCTTTACACTCTTCCCCACAATCGGAACACAGTACTACACGAACAGGCTGACACTCATTCCCTGAAAGGAACATGTCTCACTCACACCACACTCACTCTGATATTTAGAACAAAAACCATGGTTTATACATAATACACAATGCTGACAATGTCATTTAGCTGGAATCTTAATAAGGCTAGTACGTTAGTCAATCAGTTGCAAGCTTTAAGATCTTTCCGAAAGTCAGCTTGACCTGAAATGGTTAGATACACAGTACCGAACGCTCAGCAGATGGTGATAACAATAATACAACCTATAACTCCCACTACTATCTCCGGGAGAATCCATGTTATCATTTGACAAAATCCCCGCTGTTACCAATCACCTAAGGGAGAGCTGTTGCTCTTTCCTCGCGTACGACTTACAGGTCCCCTTTGTATGAACTCCCCAGGGAGTCTTCCTACCCCAGCCGGCAACCTAACCCATGAGCTCACGTACCTTGGGGAGGGGGGGGAGCAGGCACGCTCCTTCATACCCTGTGTAGGACGTCTCCTCACGCCTTACGGGGACCCCCTTTTTCTGTACACATACCTGGTCTGCCTATGGATGGTCCTTGTCTGTCCCCGCAGTGATTGGGTGAGGAAGGGAGTCCTTCCAAGAAATCTCAGGGTGCGCCAAAGGTGTCCCCTCTCTCAGTCGATCCTGCAGCCAAACAGAGCGGATCCCATCCTCGTCGACAAATTGACGTGCGGAAATCAGACCCTATAGCTGGTAAGGATATAGAGCAGGCATGTGTTTATTGGTGACGCGCGTACACCCTGGTGCAAGGGAGATCTCTCCACCTAACTTGCACACCGTCAGGAGAAATTGTGCTATAGATATAGGTCGAACTAATACATAATCAGTAGTTGACAGGAATTCGTATACATATTCATTACATTCCCGAGAGTCCATTAGCATGTAGTATAATGAGACAGAGGACCAGAGGGTGGCTTTGGCACACAGGAGTCCACAGCTGGAATTTGCTTAATCAGCTGTTGCACCGATTAAGCTACCAGACTCCTTGTCTGCAAGTCAGCTCCATTGGTGTTTGTTTTAGTAGTGATGTCTCAATCAGTTGCTGTACCAGTCCTCTCACACAGGAGATAACACAGCACCCAATAGCTACCAGGGCTCCTCCTACTGTAATCAAAGAGGTAAATATTGATATAATTGCTCCTTTCCACTTACCAAACCAGGAGTCCTGCCATCCAGTGACAGAGGTATCTACTCCTGAATTCTCTGCCAATTTATAGACTTGCAGAATCAAACTCTATAACCACAAAGTAGTTATAAAATCAGGTATGTTTTAATCAACGCTGCACAGAGCCGGATGCAACGGGGATAGCCCCGATTATAATAGATGTAATTAATCCAATCTACATTTGTGTTGATCATTATCCACCAAAACAGTGACTCAAACCCTGCAATAATTTGATTTCTCGCCTTAAATTCATCAGGGACACCTCTAGGCACCCCAACTGAATCTACATATATTGTGTCATCAAATGATATCCCTAAGCTCCTTCTGTTTCTTTTGGAATTTTTGGACATTACTTTTTCAAATGCCAGGGTGAATGGTATAACTAGTTGAACAAGTGCACAGGTGCCTCCCCAATTAGATGGGAGAGTGGACCGTAAGGTCTTTCCCCCAAAATACCACCAGAGATACGCCCTGGGGATTCCTAATATTGAATAGTTCCCTGCTAAATCCTCCATAACATTCAAGACCTCACTGCATAAGGAAAAGTTCCCTATAGGCCTGGTAGCCTTCACACCCTGCCATGAGAGGCAAGCTGTATGGTTACCTATGGCTGTGGAGAATGCAGGAGGGTTCTGGACATCTGTATCAGGCACTGGAGGTAACAAGAGAGAGAGAGATTTGCAGGCTCCATTTCCCCAGGCGTTTTTCTCCTGGTACAGGGCAATCATGCATTGCATCCCCTGGGGATCCTTGGTCCATCCCAAAGAAAAGGGTTCCACCTGAGCTAAGCTTAGTGGCTAAGCTACACGAGTTAACAACCCACCTGTGTCGGGAGCAAGGGCTGGGCCTGGATGAATGGCTAGGAAGCTTAGGCTTTGGCCCGTGGCTTAGGAATATCAGAGTACGCGTTAGTAATTGTTGGAATTTTCTTACTAATCCTATTACTGCTACCTTGCATATTAAGTTGCCTACAAAATATGATCAGCAAACTAGTAGAACGAGCTTTTACAGCTAATTTAGTTATCCAAAAAGAAAATGGGGGAAATGTGGAGAGGTTTATTGATGACTGGCTGACTGAGAAAGGCCATGCAGACACTGTGCAGCTGGTTAAGCAACCTTGTCATGCGCAAGGTCAGGTATGAGAACAAGGAACAAAACAGGATGCCAATGGAGAAAGCCGGCAACAGTGTTTTGAGAAGTCAGTAAGAGAGTGTTTGCTGAGAGACAACCACAGAGCACAAAGATAGGCGTAGTTGACACTGACTAGCGAGCCAATCCTGAGCTGCACTTAGCAATATGTATGAGCCTATTATCCGCACTATAAATGTACATGCAGATGCAACAATAAACGAGATTTGCTGATCATCTACAATGGTCATCGCATTTCTCCCGCCGATTCCTACACTTTGAACCTTAAGGACTGCCAGGAAAGAAGCCATCTGCCAAACCCCTGAGCCACAAAGTGCCAAGGAACTCCGTACATTCTCAGGAACGACAGGAGGGTGCCAACTGTGGATACACAGCTACGGACTGTTGGTAAAGCCCCTTCATGAAGTAAGTAAGAGATGGCCAGAGTGGTTGAGGACAGTGGCTGCACCAGTGCTCAATATTCAAGAACCCGGTAAATTTACGCTAGGCCAAAGAATAACAGTTTTAATATCTGATACAGTGTCTACTGTACTGGAGGTAAAAGGGGGGCATTGGCTTTCACCCCCAGAGGTTCCTGAAATGCCAGGCCATCCTGGCACAGCAGGATGATGCAGAAATAACTGTAACTAATATTGTCAACCCAGCATCTTTCCTTAGCAGAACTCCTGGAGAACCAGTATTTAATGACTGCTTTGAAACAACTGCGGCTATGGACTGTTGCCAGTCGGACCTGAAAGATGAACCCTTAGAAGATGCAGAAGACACCTGGGTTACTGATGGAAGCAGTTTTGTGAGACAAGGAAACCGTAAGGCAGGGTATGCAGTGACTGCTTCTGACAAGGTAATCGAAGCACAACCATTACCTGTGGGGACTTTCTCTCAGAAGGCTGAAATAACTGCCTTGACAAGAGCCTGAAATATATGGACAGATGCTAATTATGTATTTGGGATGCTACACGCTCATAGTACCATCTGAAAAGAGCAAGGAATGCTCACACACAAGGAAAACCAGCATGATGTAAATCTACCAAAGAGCGTGGCTATTATACATTGTGAAGAACATCAGAAAGGTAACACTGTACAGGAAACTGGAGATAAGATGGTGGATCAGGTGGCAGAACAGGTAGTTGAAGAAGGCTTTAATTCCAGACCGTAAACGTAAAATTTCTGAACCTGAGTCAAAACCTGTAAAATATTTTAAAGAGGATAGCAAACTAATTAATGATTTTGAAGGGAAGAGAGCAGGCTGACAGATGGACATGTTGTTTTGCCCTTTGGTATTCTACGGAAATTGGTTCTAAGGGAGGATAAGAGAATATATTGGGCAAACGGACCAATATATATATGCGGGGTTTTTAGGAAGATTTTTCACCCCCTTATTAAGTTCTTCCCCATTCTGGATATTATGAGTGTTATCAGGGAGCGTATCCCAAACAGTATACTAACTGATACCTTTTTGGGATGGCCAGAGGTATTTCCCTGTAGGACTAATAAGGCTCGGGAAGTAACGAAAATGCAGTTACATGCTGTTAATTCCAAGGTTCGGGGCTCCTATAGAAATCTCATCAGATCGAGGCCCACGTTCTTGCCAAGGTGGTCCAACAAATAAGCACATTATTGGGAATTGATTGGCAATTGCACACACCTTATAGACCGCAGTGGAAAAAATGCAGACCGGTGGAAAAAATGAATCACCTGATCAAATTACAGATAGTAAAACTTGGCCAAGAGGCTGGGATTCACTGGCCGCCGGCACTGCCTTTGGCATTTCTGAGAATTCAGACTAAACCCCGAACCAAGGAAGGATTAAGCCCACATGAGATTCTTTATGGGCAACCTTATACTGTACAAAAGGAAATCTCTATGCAGGTGGGGGATAAGGTGTTGAGTGAATATATGGTCAGCTTGGCGAAGCAATTAAAGAAAATTGAACAAGCAGTATTCGGTGCCAGGGCACGAGGCCTAGATGGTCCACTGCATGATGTATTGCCAGGCGACTATGTTTATGTTAAATCTCTCTCAGATTCACCTCTGGAACCAAAGTGGGAAGGACCCTACCAAATTCTCCTGACCACCCATACCACTGCCAAGGTAGAGGGACTTACACTGTGGACACGTCATACCTACCTGAAGAAAGCACCAGGACCACAGTGAACAGCGGAAGAGAGCGGACCACTGAAAATCAGGATCCAAAAGCATGCATAAGATTTTGATAATAGTCAGTATGATTGGAGCAGTAGTCACAGCTTGGCAAGAGAATAGCTACTTAAAAATAACTGATAGAATTGGCCAGGCTCTCAACAAATCTTGCTGGATATGCACTGCCTTCCCTAGAGGGGAGGGAAAGGTGCCAGTTTATGGGATAGTGGCACTAAATTGGACCATTCCAGATTGGGTAGAGCATGGAAAGTGTAAGTTTGGGATAGAAGACAAGTCACAAAAGGGACCTAAGTTTGATTTACTAGTTATTAACTTTACTAGATCTATCTCTGTAGACAGAAAAACTGATGGTAAAGGTGGGGTGGGGGTTGGATGACAGAACTTGACAGGCATAGGGTGTAGTTGGGAATATGGAAATTCTGGGGCAGTATCGGGGATCAGTGAAGCTGGAAGGTGGAACCAAGGTGAGGGGTGTGATCCTAGGATCGATAAGGAGTCACACTGAGTCTCAGATAAGAACGTACTCGGAATTGTAGGGATGGGAGCATCATTCACTCGTCAGGAAAATATGGCCAGGCCATGTAAGTTACCTCATGGATACTGGTGGCTATGTGGAGACGGCCAGGCACGAAAGGCATTGCCTTTAAATTGGACAGGGACTTGTACTACAGGATACTTAATACCTGTAGAATACCTTGGGTTATTCTACGCTTTCCCTCAGAAACCAGGTGTCCCAAATACCTAACTTCTCTTTCTACATACTGTAGCTTATTCTTTGATACTCTCAGTCCTTGTTTTCCTAGGAAGTTTAGCAGCTCATTTGTGGCTCTTTTAACTTCCACTTTTTCTGGCCCTGACAATAAGAGATCATCCACATATTGTAGGAGTAATACTCCTTCTGGTGGCTGAAAGTGTTCTAGTATTTGCTCTAAAATTTGCCCAAGCAAATTTGGTGATTCTGTAAACCCCTGGGGTAGGACTGTCCACCGATACTGCTGTTTCCGCCCACTCTCAGGATCTTCCCATTCAAAGGCAAATATGTCTCTGCTTTCATGATCCAGTGGAATAGACCAAAAGGCATCCTTTAAATCTATAACACTGAACCACCTGTTTTCATTTGGGATTTTACTCATCAAGGTGTTTGGGTTTGGAACGACTGGATGCCGTTTTTGTACTATTTCATTAATTTTTCTCAAGTCTTGCACTAATCGGTAGGAACCATCAGGTTTCCTTACTGGTAAAATGGGGGTATTGAAGGGTGACATACATGGTTCCAACAACCCATCCTTTAGTAATCCTTGTATCACAGGTTTAAGGCCCATACGTCCCTCAAATGGAATTGGGTATTGTCTCTGTCTTATGATCTCATATTTTTCTTGTAATTTTATTTTCAAAGGGGTTATTCTTAACCCCCCTCTATTCCCTTCTTTGACCCAGACCACAGGGTCTATTTCTCTCTCATCTGCCTCAGTTAATATATTCATTGATACAGTAATTCCATCCTGGTAGGTTGTTATTTGAATTCCCAATTTCATCATAAGATCCCTCCCCAGCAGGTTAGTCCCTGCATCAGGTACATACAATAATTGTCCTGTTATGGCCCTGTCCCCCAGTTTTAATTCAGTATTTCCAAAAAGTGGTACTGTCATTCCAGTTCCCTCTACGCCTGTTATCCTTAAGGTCAATTTGTCAATTTGAGTCCTGACACCTTGTGGGCCAGTGATGATCGAGCTGCCCCAGTATCAACTAAAAACACAACCTCTTCCCCCTCAGGTCCCACTCTCATATTTACCAAGGGCTCCTGGTGGGACCAAATTTTTGAGAGCCCCAGACCCCCCTATTCTGAATTCAAAGCTGATAGTAACTTCTCCTCCCTCTTCCACTCAGGGCAGTTTCTTTTTATGTGTCCTGGCTTATTGCATTTAAAACACTTCCCAGCACTTTGTTCCACCTGGGGCCTCACTCGATATCCTCGGGATCCTTCCTCTCTCCACCTCCCTCCAGGGCCCAACCTCCTCTCTGTGTTCTTTTCTCTACTACTCATTTGTTGTTTCACCACGTGTTCCACTGTGGAAACCATTAACTTAGCCTTTTGTTTTTCTTTCTCATCTTCCCTTCTAACATACACTTTCTGAGCCTCTAGTAAGAGCTCCTCCAGGGGCTTCTCACTCCATCCTTCTATCTTCTGAAGCCTCTTTCGCACATCTGGCCACGCCTTAGTTACAAAGTTAACTTTTAGGAGCCCTTGGGCTACAGGATCCTCGGGATTCATTCCTGAGTATTTTCTCATTCTGTCCCTAAGCCTTTCAAGAAAATCACTAGGGGATTCTTCCCTATTCTGCTGAACCTCGAATGCCTTGGTAAAATTCTGGGACTTGGGTACTGCCTCCCTAATCCCAGTGATTATTACGTCCCGTAAGCCTTTCATATTTTGCCAGTGTTGTGGATTATTACTGTCCCGGTTAGGGTCTTCCACTGGGTATTTTTGCTCCGCTGGTACCACCCCAGGACGCCCAGGCGGGTTATTCCTTTCCCACTCTTGCATAGCTGCCCGCCTAATCATGCCTCTTTCTTCTCCAGTAAACAACATACCCATAATAGATATAATTTCCATCAATGAGTAGAAATTTGGACCCAGAAATTGATCTAATTGTTCCGCTACTCCTATAGGATCCTCAGTTAAGGATTTCATTTCCTTCTTAAAATTCCTTACTTCTAGGCTAGTGAGTGGGGAATTTACATAGCCTATTTGCCCTTGTCCCAGTGGGACCTCCCGTAAGGGATACATGGGGGTGTTAGTATGGTTAGAGCTAGGGAAGGGAAAATTTTTAATATCCCTTTTACGTTGTTCTAATTCTTTCCTGAGCCCAGCATGCCTCCCTTCTTGTGAGATGACCCTATGTGCCTGCTCATTTTCTCTTTCTTGGCCTACAGCTATTGCCCCTGGTGCTATACTGGGGTTATATGGGGGGGGGTAGACTCTTTAGGGGGTCCCATTGATTAGTTCCCTTTTCTAGTTCCTCTCCTTCCTGGTCCGGACCTTTCTTTACTAGTAACAGACTGGCTTCTTGTATCCAACAAGCAGCATAGTCTGATTCCTACTTTGAAAAGGGGGTTTTATTCTTTACATATAAGTTCAGAATCTGACACACCCAATTTTTGTCGGATCCATATTCTGGCCAGAATATTGATTTTCCCTGTATTGGCTCTCTAGGCCATGTCTGTACACAATATTTAAGCATCTTTTTCCTATCCTTGTCCCTAGTTTTGGGATTGTTTTTCCAATTCTGAAGCATTTTTCCCAAGGGGCTATCTTTAGGCACGAATTTGGGGACCCTTTTTCCCTGTTCTTGGGAGCTCCTATTCCCCATCCCTCCGGAATGCTGCTGTGAACTTCCCTGCTCACAGGCTACCACACTCCGATTCTCGGATTTAGGGCCAATCCCTCTGGAGTACCTTGCTCCGATTCTCGGATTTAATAGGGGTGTACTGCTGGCACTTCGTCAAGCGCACAGAGTACCGCACACCAACAGCTCCCTCCGGAGACTCTTCCTTTCACCTCCACAGCCGCTTCGTCCCTCTCTGGCCGCGCCCCTCACAGGACAACAGAACCGCAAATTGGGACTCCGCACTCGCTTCGCACTGAAAGTGCGTCTCAGTCACACACACTCACTTGAGTCTCCACCAATCCCCAAGGCAAGAATTAAATCCCATTACCTTGATCTGTGCACGAAGTTACCGGGTCTACAGGGGTCAACACCTGAGCCTACCTGCCCCTTGGCTTTCACAGCGCCCGTCCTTTATGTAACAGTCTCGGTTTCTTATCAGCCATCACAAGGAGTCACTTCACCACCCAGACAGGACCACTAAAATCAGCGGGGTGCACCTATCTTGTCTAGGGCAGTTGGGGAACCCCGAGGAGGCAATAATAATCCCAGACGAGCCCCCAAATTGTTGGAAATATCCAAATAATTTTGTCAGGACGGTATCTCTGATAAAGCAGATTTTATTCGCGATTGCAATGCCGGGCGTCCCACAAGCAGGAGAGCGCGCTTATGGGCATGGATATGACAGCTTTTGTACCTTGTTTCTCCCCCCCTCCCCCCCTTGCCTCCCCCGTTTCCCCACTAGCTGGGTACTCCAGGTTCACAATCTTATCAAAAGGTTTACATTTGTTAATTACTTGTAAATTCGTGTGTTATCTGGTGTCAGTCAGTAGCAGTCCTGTTGTCTCCAAGATGTCTCAGTACCCTTCTCATTCGTTTTACCCCAAAATGTAAATGTCCTATCCAATACAGCTACTGTGCCAGGTTCTTAACTTTCAGGCAGATTCACAGTTTCTGTCCCATGCCAAAATAAATTACCAGTTTTGCACCTTCAGGGCTGATACACAGTTTTTACTGCTGTGCACTCTGCATTGCCCAACCTGACTCATGAGTGCTTTTCCCCAAGGCCTTAACCAAAGAAAAGAACCAGAGAAAGACAATCCAGAGTTAGGGAATACCTTTATCCTGAGGATCTTGTCTGCTCCCGCAGTGATTCACCTGAGAGTTGGAGTCCCTCCCAGACAAGCTGCCGGTGGTACTGGGGAGTCCTCCTCTCAGTGGGTCCCACAGTTGATCAGAGATTCTCCTGGCTGGCTTGCCAACTGAAGCTGAGAAAACCGACAAAGTAACTTGACGTGCCAATGAATTATGTCAAGCAGGTATTCCCTTTATTACAGTGCTGGGTGCATAGGGAATCGCTCCACCAAACACACACACTGAAGAGAGAAACGGCTACATATTTAAAGGTATAGCGTATACATATTCATTACATTCCAAGAAACCAGGCCAAAATTCCAAGAAATAATTAAGATATTGTCCCACCCTCCTGAGAATACGTGGTGGAGGTCTCTGGTGGACATGGGATGAAGGTTAGTAATCATTCTCGCTGCGAATTTCCAACCTTTTAAGGGGGGGTAGCCTGAACCGGTTCCCACTGATGTTACATTGAGCTGAGGCATCTGTTTTGCTGTCTTATCTTCAACAAGAGGGCATCTATTCTACGTTCTTATCTTCACTTCTCACCAAGTTTCACAGCCTCCAAAGTTCATTCTTCAGCTTGTATCCGCTCAAGTTATGCGAAAGGCTGTTCTCACAATATGGAAAAGCTGTTCTCATGATTCCCCCCATGGGAGAAGGGATGGAATCAGAAAAAAAAAAAAAACCCAAAAAAAAACTTGATTGAGATAGGAAAATTAATTTATTAAAAGAAATGTGAGACAATACAGAAAAATTAGCAACCAAAAACAAGAGGAAAGATTGAGAGAGAGTCCGTGTCCATATCGGAAGGCACTCCCAGCTGGCCTCCAAGAAGGACTGTGAGAAACACACTCAAGATCAAAAATTTCTAATCAGGCAAAGATCTCTGTGAAGAGCAGTTTATTCACTATTGCAATAATGGGCGCACAGCCCCTACTGACAAGGGAGAAATTGCACACCTAATCAGTGAAATTCACTCCATAATATACACTGCGTCCGACACAGGTAGTAATCTCTCCTGGCACTCATTGGTTGGGCATCTCAGGCTCACAATCTTCCCGATGCTGTAACTACATTACATTTCCATACAATGTCTGTTACCAACCCATTGTTTTTAGGTATGTTCTGTACTTTTTATGGCGATAGGAGGACAATATTTTCAAATATTAGCACACTAGTTCTGTCCTGTACCAGACTCTCCCCTACCTTATATAATTACCTTACCTAGTGCCTGTGCCAATTCTACCCAGGTCAGAACGCCTCAGTCTCAACTTTACTCTGTTCAGCACCTTCTTTGCGAAAAAACAACTTATCCTATGCTACATACAGAAATACTGAAAATTTCCACTGCAAAAACACAATCTACCTCTCACAATTCCCCCTCTTTTTCTTTTTACCTCTATTGTGTTTTTGCCCTGGACTATAAAACACTTCTAATACAGGATATATTATTAAGAGTAACAATTTCTTCCCTGTTGTACAATACATCCCAATTTGAACAGATATGCTGCATAATCAGCATTACAGGTTCTAAGCTACTAAGGAATGTGGGGAAGATAGGAAAGTTAGCGATAGTAAAGAAAGAAATTCTAGCAAACAGTTTACAGAGCAGGGATAGTCACCACCAAAGGATCCAGTGATGTCTTGCAACTCTCCAGCACTGTGCTCCAGCACCAAATAGCTTGCTGCATGATGACATGATACAGAATACTGATAAAACCACGACAGTGCCCTCTTGCTCACCTTCCCTCTGGCTCACCTGCCCTCTCACTTTCCAGCCCTACTGCTCTCCTGATCTCCTGCCCTACTGCAGTCCTTTACTCCTGCCCCCCTGCCCTCTTACTGTTTTGCTCTCCTGCTTTATTGCCCTCTTGCCATCCTGATGTCCTCTTGCTCTCCGGATCTCGTTATGCATTCCTTCTCCCAGTCTCCTGCCCTCCCACTCTCCTCTTTCATACTTTATGTTCATCACTGTATTAAATGCATGAGTTTCTGCAAAAAGGATTGTGGTGTCAGGAAAATAATATAATTTCTGTACAGCAGATGTTGGCTTTCTTAAAGGCTAATAACTCAGTTTCCATTTAAGTAAACTACTGAAATATATATTGGCAGAATATTTTTAAATAGAACGTTTAGAAAATTTCCAGTAAAAAAAAAAATTGACTCATTTGTAAGATGAGATTTAGAAGAATGTCCTGGTTTTACCCACTGCACTGGTGAAAGACCACTATGCCCTCCTCAAAATAACCTCTTGACAGGTTACATGGTATAGGTATACATTTTTAAATATAGATATTTGGCAATGTCAACTTTAGCTTGCCCACCACACCTTTCCCAAAATGTGTGGTCATTTTTATGAATTAAGACACCTAATTGCTTATTCATAATTAATTTTCTTTTTTTCTTCTCTAAATAGTTTTCTCTAAACTCTTATTCTACTTTGTCATGGTTTTAAGTTTTTTGTTATCGGTATTTCACATCATAACATCATACAGCGCACTGGGAGTTAAAGAGTTAATGCTCCAGTTCCATGGACTGCCAATATTGGATGGCTACAAGCTCTTCAGAAGGGATAGACAAGGAAGGAAGGGTGGTGGTGTGGCACTTCATATTAAAGAGTGTTTTGATGTTGAAGAGCTGGGGGTTGGGAATGATAAAGCTGAGTGTCTATGGATAAGGATCGGGGAAAGGCCTGTAGGGGTGACATATTGGTGGGGGCCTGTTATAGACTGCCTAATGAGGATGAAGAGAAGGACAAGGCAGTCTATGAGCAGCTTGCGGAAGTTGTGCGATTGCCAGCACTCATGGGAGACTTCAACTTCCCTGATATATGTTGGAAATAGAGCAGAGGAAGCAGTCCAAGAGGTTTCTAGAGTGTGTGTGTCATGGTTTTATGATTTTTGGTTATCAGTATTCCACATCGCAACATCATGTAGTGTACTGGGAGTTAAAGAGCAAATGCTTTAGTCCCGGGTACACGTCTGGAAGAGAAGAAGAACTACGCTCCCCAAGAGCCTTTTCGAGTACTGTTATCATTCCTGCTCAAGGGAACAGATATAAGGGCGCAGGTCATCTGACTTGTCTCTCTTCTCGTCTCGCCATGTTCCCTGTCCGATCGGCTCACTACTGCTGCTCCCGACTGCACGCAAGGCTTCAGTACTAGCTTAAGGCCTTTGGCTCTCGGACAATCTTTCTCTCAATTATTGTTGATTTATATTGTATTATAGTGTGTTATCTTACATTCCGATACTATATTTTGTAAATTAGTTTGTTTCTCCTCAGATCGTTGCCGCTGTTTTTGATTATTTTGCGGTCCCCTGTTTCCCTTCCTGGAGGCGCGGATTTTGCGAAATCCCTCCGCCCCACTAGTCACGGAACTGGGGCGGACCAGCCCTTAAAGCGTTGACATTTTTGGTGGAGAATGCGGGCAAACAGCTGCTTTTTAGCTTTTTAGAATGCATCTCTCTCTGCTCTTGGAGAGCTTCGTTGGGAAATTTTATCTCTTTCATAGGTGCTCACTGAAAACTTGACCTTGAAAGTCCAGGCGGACTGCCAATATTCTGAGATATTTTGTAAACTTTGAGCACTGCTATCTTGCTTTAGTAAAAAGGAAGGAAAAAAAAATGATTCTGCTTTCTGTTTTAAACCAGTTTGTAGGGAGAACTACTAATTTCACAGAACTTGTGATTTTGAAGCAGGTTCCCAGTCTCTCTTGAGAATCCTTTATAGATTGTTTGAATGCTCACCTGACCACGTTGTCAATCTCCCTGAATGCACTGTTTGCCATTGTAATTATTTCACTCAGTATCTGGATTTATCGTATTCTGAAGAAGTCCCCTCCAAAACCAGAGAATACTGAGTGGCAGGGTGTATGGAGAGACTTGGGAGAGACTTCAGAGAGATGGACATGTTCGGTGTCATGGAACTTTACTCCTGAACACCTAAAAGATCCTGAGAGCCTGAACAGATATTTGAGACAGAGATGTTGTGGCCTAGGCAGATCTGAGGAGGCACAAATGATTTGGGGCCTGGCTAATGCGTATCGGGCCTTATTTAATACTATCCCAGGGAGGGAAAGAATTCTAGAAATTGAGAGAAGGATTGTCCAAGCCAAGAAGGAGAGTCTCTGGGCCGAGCGAAAGGGTTTCCAAGCCGAGAAGGAGAGTCTCTGGGGCGAGTGAAAGGGTTTCCAAGCTGAGAAGGAGAATTTCTGGGCTGAGCGAGAGAATCTCCAAGCTGAGAAGGAGAATTTCCGGGCTGAGCGAGACACTCTCCAGTTCAAGAGGAACTCCCTCGAGTCCGAACGGGATGTACTCCGAACTGAGCGAGATGCCTTCCAGCATGCACAATTCATTCTCCAAAGTGAGATAACCAAAATTCAGTCCCATCAAGCCAAGCTCGAATCTGAACTAAGCACTCTCATAATTCAGCGAGATATACTCCAAGCCGAGTTGTAGAGAAAGAGCATCGGGACTGACCAACCTGATCAACCGCAGGAGGCACCAGAATCGATGTCACTTGCCCCTGTAAGAGGACGGAAAACGAAACGAATTTCCACTCAGTTAGAACAGAAGAAAGAGGAGGAGGGTGTAGTAGAGGAAGCAGTCAATGTAAGAGAAGAGGAGGAGGGTGAAGTAGAGGAAGCAGGCGATGTAAGAGATAAGGAGGAAAGAGGTCCAGTGGAGTGGCTCCAAGGAACTGGAGTGCCCATGCCCTCAATAAGACTGCATGCACAAACACCAAGGAGGGCAGGAAGTCCTGAAAGAGCAGGAGGTGAGCAAGACATCGTAACCATTGTGGATAGATCTTTGAAAATGAACGAAATTCGTGGTCTGAGAAAGGACTTCACACGCCACCCCAATGAGCCTATTGTCACCTGGTTACTTCGATGCTGGGACAGTGGGGCCAACAGTGTGTGGCTAGATAGCAGAGAAGCTCGTCAGCTCGGTGGCATTGCTAGGGACTCAGCCATTGACAGATGTATTAGCACATGCCAGAACCAGGCCTTCACCTTCTGGAAGCGGATGTTGTTAGCCGTGAGAGAAAAACACCCCTTTAAAGATGATCTCGTGCCTGAGAAAAGGAAATGGACTGATATGGAAAAAGGCATCCGTTATTTGAGAGAATGCGTCGTGGTGGAAATGATACCTGCGTGACCATGGAGAAGATACGAAGAAGTGGCATAAGAAACCCACTTCTGCACTCCAAGCACGGATAAAAGAATTACAAGACAAATCAACCACCAAGGTGAAGTCCTCCAAAAGGGTGATCGCTCCAGTTGCTGCAGACAACCAAGGTAACAAATAGAGGGGCCCTGCCCCAGCCAGGAGGGGGAAAGGGATAATAGAGTGTATTGGACTGTGTGGATTAGATGGCCTGGCACATCAGAACCACAGAAACGTAAGGCACTGGTAGACACTGGTGCACAGTGTACGCTAATGCCCTCGGGTCACCAAGGGACAGAATCCATTTATACTCATGGGGTGACTGGGGATTCCCAAGAGTTGACTATGTTGGAGGCTGAACTAAGTCTCACTGGCAAAGACTGGCAAAAGCATCCTATTGTGACTGGCCCAGGGGCTCCATGTATACTTGGTATTGATTACCTCAGAAGGGGATACTTTAAGGATCCCAAAGGGTATCGATGGGACTTTGGAATAGCTGCTGTAGACACAGAAGGTGTTAAACAGTTGTCTGCATTGCCTGGCCTATCAGAAGATCCGTCTGTTGTGGGATTGCTACGAGTAAAAGAGCAACAGGTACCGATTGCTACAAAAACGGTGCACAGACGGCAGTACCGCACTAACAGGGACTCCTTGCTCCCCATTCAGAAGTTGATTCGTCAACTAGAGAGTCAGGGAGTGATCAGTAAAACTCACTCACCTTTTAACAGCCCCATATGGCCAGTGCGTAAAGCCAGTGAAGAATGGAGGCTGATGGTAGACTACCGTGGCCTGAATGAAGTCACACCCCCACTGAGTGCTGCTGTGCCGGACATGTTAGAACTCCAGTATTAACTGGAGTCAAAAGCAGCCAAGTGGTATGCCACCACTGACATTGCTAATGCTTTCTTTTCCATTCCATTGGCCACGGAATGTAGGCCGCAGTTTACTTTTACCTGGAGGGGCGTTCAGTATACCTGGAATCGTTTGCCCCAGGGGTGGAAACACAGCCCAACCATTTGCCATGGGTTGATTCAAGCTGCACTGGAACAGGGAGGTGCTCCTGAGCACTTACAGTACATTGACGATATTATTGTGTGGGGCAATACAGCAAGGGAAGTTTTTGAGAAAGGAGAGCAAGTAATCAGATTCTTCTTAGTGCTGGTTTTGCTATTAAGCGAAGCAAAGTGAAAGGACCTGCACAAGAGATTCAGTTCCTAGGTATAAAGTGGCAAGATGGACGTCGTCACATCCCAACGGATGTGGGGGACAAAATCACTGCCATGTCTCCGCCCACTAATAAGAAAGAAACACAGTCTTTTATGGGCGTAGTGGGCTTTTGGAGAATGCATGTTCCAAACTATAGCCTCATTGTAAGCCCCTTTATCAAGTGTCACGGAAGAAGAATGATTTCACGTGGGGTCCTGAACAGCAGGAGGCTTTTGAGCAGATCAAACAGGAGATAGCCCGTGCCGTGGCCCTGGGGCCAGTACGGATGGAACAGGATGTAAAGAACATCGTCTACACTGCTGCTGGAGAGAAAGGTCCCACCTGGAGTTTGTGGCAAAGAGCCTCAGGAGAGACCCGAGGCCGACCCCTGGGATTCTGGAGTCGGGCCTACAGGGGGTCTGAAGATCACTACACTCCAGCTGAAAAGGAGATCTTAGCTGCATATGAGGGGGTTCGAGCTGCTTCTGAAGTAGTTGGTACTGAAACGCAGCTCCTTCTAGCGCCTCGATTGCCAGTGTTGAACTGGATGTTCAAGGGAAAGGTTCCCTCTACCCATCATGCTACTGATGCCACTTGGAGCAAGTGGATTGCGCTGATTACGCAACGGGCTCGGATGGGGAACCTCAGTCATCCAGGAATCTTAGAGGTGATCATGGACTGGCCTGAAGGTAAAAAGTTTGGAACATCACCAGGAGAGGAGGTATCACGTGCTACAGAAGTCCCACCATACAATGAACTACCAGAAAATGAAAAGAAATATGCCCTGTTCACAGACGGATCGTGTCGTATTGTGGGGAAGCATCGCAGATGGAAAGCTGCTGTGTGGAACCCCACGCGACAAGTTGCAGAGGCCACTGAAGGTAAAGGAGAATCAAGTCAGTTCGCAGAGGTCAAGGCTGTCCAAATAGCCTTAGATGTCGCTGAATGGGAGGGGTGGCCAGTGCTTTATCTTTATACTGACTCATGGATGGTGGCGAATGCCTTATGGGGGTGGTTACAGCAGTGGGAGCAAAACAACTGGCAACGAACGGGTAAACCTGTTTGGGCTGCTGAACTGTGGAAAGACATCGCTGCCCAAATAAAGAATATGGTTGTAAAGGTGCGCCATGTAGATGCTCATGTGCCCAAGAGTCGGGCTACTGAAGAACAACAAAACAACCATCAGGTAGATCAAGCTGCCAGAATTGAGGTGGCTCAAATAGACTTGGACTGGCAGAATAAGAGTGAATTATTTCTAGCTCGGTGGGCCCATGAAACTTCGGGTCATCAAGGAAGAGATGCAACGTATAAGTGGGCTAGAGAGCGAGGGGTGGACTTAACTATGGATGCTATTGCACAAGTTATTCATGACTGTGAAACGTGTGCCATAATTAAACAACCCAAGAGGATGAAACCTCTCTGGGAGGAAGGGCGATGGCAAAAGTATAAATACGGGGAGGCGTGACAGGTTGATTATATCACCTTGCCAAGATCTCGCAATGGTAAGCGTTATGTGCTTACCATGGTGAAAGCGACCACTGGGTGGCTTGAAACATATGCAGTACCCCATGCTACCGCCCGAAACACCATATTAGGCCTCGAGAAACAAGTTCTCTGGTGACATGGTACCCCAGAGAGAGTCGAATCAGATAATGGGACTCATTTCAAAAATTCCCCTGTAAATACTTGGGCCAAAGATCATGGCACTGAGTGGATTTATCATATCCCCTATCACGCACCAGCTTCTGGTAAAATTGAACGATACAACGGGTTGTTAAAAACCATGTTGAAAGCAATGGGTGGCGGAACATTTAAGCAGTGGGAGAAGCATTTGGCCGAAGCCACCTGGTTGGTGAATACTCGAGGATCTATCAATCGTGATGGTCATGCCAGCTCCCTACATACTGTAAAGGGAGATAACGTCCCTCTAGTACTGGTAAAGAGCATGTTGGGAAAAACGGTTTGGGTCGTTCCAGCTTCTGGGAAGGGCAAACCTCTTCGTGGAACTGTTTTTGCCCAGGGACCTGGGTGCACTTGGTGGGTGATGCAGAAAAATGGGGATGCTCATTGTGTGCCACAAGGGAATTTGATGATGGGAGAGCGGAATCAGTAATACCAAGTATATGTACATGTGTGCAATGTTTGATAATTGATTATAATTATGTTTGTTTGCATATATATTAAGCATGCTGAAATGATGTAGAATAAGGGGTGGAATGTCATGATTTTATAATTTTTGGTTATCAGTAGTCAGGAGGGGGAACAGCAAAACTGCTACCTTGGACTTCCGGAGGGCAGACTTTGAATTGTTCAGAAGACTAGTAGGGAGAGTCCCCTGGGGCTCAGTCTTAGAGAGTAAAGAGGTACAAGATGGCTGGTTGCTCTTTAAGAAGGAAGTCTTAAAAGCGCAGGAGCAGGCTGTTCCCCTGAGCCACAAAATGAGCCGGTGCGCGGAAGAAGACCGGCGTGGATGAATAGGGAACTATTCTTGAGGCTCCAGGAGAAAAAGAGAATCTACCTCCTGTGGAAGAAGGGACGGGCAACCCGGAAAGAATACACAGAAGTTGTTAAGATGTGCAGGGAGAAAATCAGAAAGGCAAAAGCCCAGCTTGAACTCAACCTGGCTGCTGGGGTAAAAGGGAACAAGAAACTCTTTTACAAGTATATCAACAGTAAGAGGAGGACCAGGGAGAATCTCCATTATCTACTGGATGAGGCAGGGAATGTGACCACTGAGGATAAGGAAAAGGCAGATGTTCTGAATGCCTTCTTTACATCTGTCTTTAAAAGACAGACCGGTTATCCTCAGGTTTCTCCACTCTCTGACCTGGCAGCCTTGGCTGGGGAGCAGACTAAACCCCCCACGATTCAGGAGGAAACAGTCAGAGACCTGCTACTCCAACTGGACTGCCACAAGTCCATGGGACCGGATGAGATTCACCCGAGAGTGCTGAGGGAACTGGTAGAGGAGATAGCCGAGCCGCTTTCCATCATCTATCAGCACTCCTTGTTGACGAGTGAGGTCCCAGAAGACTGGAGGCTTGCCAATGTGACTCCTATCTACAAGAAGGGCTGCAGGGAGGATCTGGGGAAATACAGGCCTGTTAGCCTGACCTCGGTGCCGGGGAAGATTATGGAGCAGATTGTCTTGAGGGAGATCACGCGGCACGTGCAGGACAACTGGGGGATCAGGCCTAGCCAGCATGAGTTCACGAAGGACAGGTCCTGCTTGACCAACCTGATCTCCTTCTATGATCTAGTGACCCGTCTGGTGGATGAGGGAAAGGCTGTTGATGTGGTCTACCTAGACTTCAGCAAAGCCTTTGACACTGTCTCCCACAGTATTCTCCTGCAGAAGCTGGCAGTCCGTGGACAGGTACACTCTTGGCTGGGATAGGAACTGGCTGAAGGGCCGGGCCCAGAGAGTGGTGGTGAATGGAGTTAAATCCAGCTGGCGACCGGTCACGAGTGGTGTTCCCCAGGGGTTGGTGCTGGGGCCTGTCCTGTTTAATATCTTTATTGATGACCTGGATGAGGGCATTGAGTGCACCCTCAGTAAGTTTGCAGATGACACCAAGCTGGCTGGAAGTGTTGATCTGCTTGAGGGTCGCGAGGCCTTACAGAGGGATCTGGATAGGTTGGATAGCTGGGCTGAAGCCAATGGGATGGGATTCAACAAGACCAACTCCCAGGTCCTGCGCTTTGGCCACAATAACCCCAGGCAACGCTACAGGCTTGGGGCAGAGTGGCTGGAAGACTGTGGAGAGGAAATGGACCTGGGGGTGTTGATTGACGCTAGACTGAACGTGAGCCAGCAGTGTGCCCAGGTGGCCAAGAAGGCCAATGGCATCCTGGCTTGTATCAGAAAGAGTGTGGCCAGCAGGAACAGGGAAGTAATTATCCCCCTGTACTCAGAACTGGTGAGGCCGCACCTCGAGTACTGTGTCCAGTTTTGGGCCCCTCTCTGTAACAAAGACATTGAGGCTCTGGAGCGTGTCCAGAGGAGGGCAACCAAGCTGGTGAGGGGTCTGGAGCACAGGCCTTATGAGGAGCGGCTGAAGGAGCTGGGATTGTTCAGTCTAGAGAAGAGGAGGCTCAGGGGAGACCTTATTGCTCTCTATAACTACCTGAAGGGAAGTTGTAGTGAGCTGGAGGTCAGCCTCTTCTCTCGTGTGACTAGTGATAGGACTAGAGGGAATGGCTTCAAGCTGCGCCAGGGAAGGTACAGGCTGGACATTAGGAAATACTACTTCTCTGAAAGGGTGGTCAGGCACTGGAATGGGCTACCCAGAGAGGTGGTAGAGTCACCGAGCCTGTTGGTGTTCAAAGAGCGTTTGGATGTCGTGTTGAGGGACATGGTTTAGCAAGAACCATTGATGAAGGGCGAACGATGGTTGGACTGGATGATCCTGTGGGTCTTTTCCAACCTTAGCGATTCTATGATTCTATGATTCTATGATTCTATTCCACATCACAACATCATGCAGTGTACTGGGAGTTAAAGAGAAAATGCTTTAGTTCCGGGTACACGTCTGGAAGAGAAGAAGAACTACATTCCCCAAGAGCCTTTTCGAGTACCGTTATCATTCCTGCTCAAGGGAACAGATATAAGGGCGCAGGTCATCTGACTTGTCTCTCTTCTCATCTTGCCGTGTTCCCTGTCGGCCCCCCGGCGCCACTATAGTGCATTCGCCAGCCTCAAATGAGCCCTAAGAAGAGCTTAAAATGCCCTAAGATGAGCTCTCTGTTCGACCTTTTCCTTAGGTCCCTTGTCCAGCGCAGTCTTCCTGTTCTGAAGCTGGTCTCCGCAGCAATGACCGTGTCAAACGCGAGGAGGGTGTTTCAACACTGCCATGATTGTGCCAGCTCCACCCCTGCTGGCTCAGCAGCCCGCCCACAAGCTGCCCCCCCTGACACCGCCCGGCGCCGGTACAGTGCTTTTGCGAGCTTCCAAAATGCGCCAAGAAGAGCTTTTTGGCCGGCGCTTTTGTTTTAGGACCCTTGTCCAGCGCAGTCTTCCCTTCTCTGAAGCTAGTCTCCACAGCAATGACCGTTGCACACGTGAGGAATGCGTTACAACACTGCCATGATTGTGCCACCTCCACTCCCTGCTGGTTCAGCAGCCGGCCCACAAGCGGCCAGCCCCCCGGCGCCGGTACAGTTGCTTTCGCGAGCCTCAAATGAGCCCTATGAAGAGCTTGAAATGCCCTAAGATGAGCATTCTGGTCGAACTTTTTCCTTTAGGTCCCTTGTCCAACGTAGTCTTTCCTGTTCTGAAGCTGCTCTCCGCAGCAATGACCTTTGCACACGTGATGTGTGTGTTTCAACTATGCCGCGAATGTGCCAGCTCCACCCCTTCTGTCTGAGCAACCTGCCCACAAGCTGCCAGACCACCGGTGCCAGTATAGTGTATTTGCCAGCCTCAAATAAGCCTCAAGAAGAGCTTAAAATGCCCTAAGGTGAGCTTTCCGTTCGACCTTTTCCTTTAGATCCCTTGTCCAGCGCAGTCTTTTCTGCTCTGAAGCTGGTCTCCGCAGCCATGACCGTGTCAAACGTGAGGAGAGTGTTTCAACACTTCCATGATTGGTGCCAGCTCCACCCCTACTGGCTCAGCAGCCCGCTCACAAGCTGCCACCCCGAACACCCCCCCGGCGCCGTTACGGCGCTTTTGCTAGCTTCAAAAAAGCCCTAAGAAAAGTTTAAAATGCCCTAAGAAGAGATTTCTTGACGGCCTTTATGCTTTAGGTCCCTTGTCCAGCGCAGTCTTCCCTTCTCTGGAGCTGCTCTCCGCAGCAATGACGGTTGCACACGTTAGAAGGGTTATTCAACAACGCCACAATTACTCTAGCTCCACCCCTGCTGGCTCAGTAGCCCGCCCAAAAGTTGCCAGCTTCCCGGCGCCGGAATGGTGCTTTGGCTAGCCTCAAATGAGCCTTAAGGAGAGCTTAAAATGCCCTAAGATGAGCTCTCTGTTCGAGACCTTTTCCTTTAGGTCCCTTGTCCAGCGCAGTCTTTCCTTGTTCTGAAGCTGGTCTCCGCAGCAATGACCGTGTCAAACGCGAGGAGGGTGTTTCAACACTGCCATGATTGTGCCAGCTCCACCCCTGCTGGCTCAGCAGCCCGCCCACAAGCTGCCCCCCCTGTCCACCGCCCGGCGCCGGTACAGTGCTTTTGCGAGCTCCAAAATGCGCCAAGAAGAGCTTTTTGGGCCGGCGCTTTTGTTTTAGGACCCTTGTCCAGCGCAGTCTTTTCCTGCTCTGAACTTGCTCTCCGCAGCAATGACCGTTGCACTCGTTAGAAGGGTTATTCAACACCGCCACAATTATTCCAGCACCGCCCCTGCTGGCTGAGTAGCCCGCCCAAAAGCTGGCCAGCCCCCCGGCGCCGGTACGGTGCTTTTGCTAGCTTCAAAACAGCCCTACGAAGAGCTTATAATGCCCTTAGGTGAAGCTTTCAGGTCGGCGTTTTTCCTTAAGGTTCCTTGTCCAACGCAAGTCTTCCCTTCCCTGAAGCTGCTCAACCGCAGCAATGACCGTTGCACACGGGAGGAGTGTGTTTCAACTATACCGCGATTGTGACAGCTCCACCCCCGCTGGCTCCGCAGCACGACCACAAGCTGCCCGCCCTCCGGCGCAGGAACGGCGTTTTTGCTAGCTTCAAAAAACCCTATGGAAAGTTTAAAATGCCCTAAGAAGAGATTTCTTGACGGACTTTTTGCTTTAGGTCCCCTGTCCCGCGCAGTCTTCCATTCCCTGAAGCTGCTCTCCACAGCAATGACCGTTGCAATCGTTAGAAGGGTTATTCAAAATCCGCCACAAGTATTCCAGATCCACCCCTGCGGGCTCAGTAGTCAGCCCAAAAGCTGCCAGACCCCCGGCGCTGGTTACAGTGCTTTTGCTAGCTTTTTGGTCGGCCGTTTTGTTTTAGGACCCTTGACCATCGCAGTCATTCCTGCTCTGAACCTGCTCTCCGCAGCAATCACCGTTGCACACGTGAGAAGGCTGTTTCAGCTATACCGCGATTGTGCCACCGCCACCCCTTGCTGGCTCAGCAGCCGCCCATCACCGCCCAGCCCCCCGGCACCGGTACACGTGCTTTTGCTAGCTTCAAAAATGCTCTAAGAATAAATTTCTTGACGGCCTTTTTCTTTAGGTCCTTTGTCCAGCGCAGACTATCTTCTCTGAAGCTGGTTTCTGCAGCACTGACCGTTTCACACGTGAGGAGGGTGTTTCAACTATACCACGATTGTGCCAGCTCCACCCCTGCAGGCTAAGCAGCACGACCACAAGCTGCCAGCCCCCCGGCGCCACTATAGTGCATTCGCCAGCCTCAAATGAGCCCTAAGAAGAGCTTAAAATGCCCTAAGATGAGCTTTCCGTTCGACCTTTCTGCTATAGGTCCTTGTCCAGCGCAGTCTTCCCTTCTCTGAAGCTAGTCTCCACAGCAATGACCGTTGCACACGTGAGGAATGCGTTACAACACTGCCATGATTGTGCCACCTCCACTCCTGCTGGTTCAGCAGCCGGCCCACAAGCGGCCAGCCCCCCGGCGCCGGTACAGTGCTTTCGCGAGCCTCAAATGAGCCCTATGAAGAGCTTGAAATGCCCTAAGATGAGCATTCTGGTCGAACTTTTCCTTTAGGTCCTTGTCCAACGTAGTCTTTCCTGTTCTGAAGCTGCTCTCCGCAGCAATGACCTTTGCACACGTGATGTGTGTGTTTCAACTATGCCGCGAATGTGCCAGCTCCACCCCTTCTGTCTGAGCAACCTGCCCACAAGCTGCCAGACCACCGGTGCCAGTATAGTGTATTTGCCAGCCTCAAATAAGCCTCAAGAAGAGCTTAAAATGCCCTAAGGTGAGCTTTCCGTTCGACCTTTTCCTTTAGATCCTTGTCCAGCGCAGTCTTTTCTGCTCTGAAGCTGGTCTCCGCAGCCATGACCGTGTCAAATGTGAGGAGAGTGTTTCAACACTTCCATGATTGGTGCCAGCTCCACCCCTACTGGCTCAGCAGCCCGCTCACAAGCTGCCACCCCGAACACCCCCCGGCGCCGGTACGGCGCTTTTGCTAGCTTCAAAAAAGCCCTAAGAAAAGTTTAAAATGCCCTAAGAAGAGATTTCTTGACGGCCTTTATGCTTTAGGTCCCTTGTCCAGCGCAGTCTTCCCTTCTCTGGAGCTGCTCTCCGCAGCAATGACGGTTGCACACGTTAGAAGTGTTATTCAACACCGCCACAATTACTCTAGCTCCACCCCTGCTTGGCTCAGTAGCCCGCCCAAAAGTTGCCAGCTTCCCGGCGCCGTAATGGTGCTTTGGCTAGCCTCAAATGAGCCTTAAGGAGAGCTTAAAATGCCCTAAGATGAGCTCTCTGTTCGACCTTTTCCTTTAGGTCCCTTGTCCAGCGCAGTCTTTCCTGTTCTGAAGCTGGTCTCGCAGCAATGACCGTGTCAAACGCGAGGAGGGTGTTTCAACACTGCCATGATTGTGCCAGCTCCACCCCTGCTGGCTCAGCAGCCCGCCCACAAGCTGCCCCCCCTAACACCGCCCGGCGCCGGTACAGTGCTTTTGCGAGCTTCCAAAATGCGCCAAGAAGAGCTTTTGGCCGGCGCTTTTGTTTTAGGACCCTTGTCCAGCGCAGTCTTTCCTGCTCTGAACTTGCTCTCCGCAGCAATGACCGTTGCACTCGTTAGAAGGGTTATTCAACACCGCCACAATTATTCCAGCACCGCCCCTGCTGGCTGAGTAGCCCGCCCAAAAGCTGCCAGCCCCCCGGCGCCGGTACGGTGCTTTTGCTAGCTTCAAAACAGCCCTACGAAGAGCTTATAATGCCCTTAGGTGAGCTTTCAGGTCGGCGTTTTCCTTAAGGTTCCTTGTCCAACGCAGTCTTCCCTTCCCTGAAGCTGCTCACCGCAGCAATGACCGTTGCACACGGGAGGAGTGTGTTTCAACTATACCGCGATTGTGACAGCTCACCCCTGCTGGCTCCGCAGCACGACCACAAGCTGCCCGCCCTCCGGCGCAGGAACGGCGTTTTTGCTAGCTTCAAAAAACCCTATGGAAAGTTTTAAAATGCCCTAAGAAGAGATTTCTTGACGGACTTTTTGCTTTAGGTCCCCTGTCCCGCGCAGTCTTCCATTCCCTGAAGCTGCTCTCCACAGCAATGACCGTTGCAATCGTTAGAAGGGTTATTCAAATCCGCCACAAGTATTCCAGATCCACCCCTGCTGGCTCAGTAGTCAGCCCAAAAGCTGCCAGACCCCCGGCGCTGGTACAGTGCTTTTGCTAGCTTTTTGGTCGGCCGTTTGTTTTAGGACCCTTGACCATCGCAGTCATTCCTGCTCTGAACCTGCTCTCCGCAGCAATCACCGTTGCACACGTGAGAAGGCTGTTTCAGCTATACCGCGATTGTGCCACCGCCACCCCTGCTGGCTCAGCAGCCCGCCCATCACCGCCCAGCCCCCCGGCACCGGTACAGTGCTTTTGCTAGCTTCAAAAATGCTCTAAGAAGAAATTTCTTGACGGCCTTTTTCTTTAGGTCCTTTGTCCAGCGCAGACTATCTTCTCTGAAGCTGGTTTCTGCAGCACTGACCGTTTCACACGTGAGGAGGGTGTTTCAACTATACCACGATTGTGCCAGCTCCACCCCTGCAGGCTAAGCAGCACGACCACAAGCTGCCAGCCCCCCGGCGCCACTATAGTGCATTCGCCAGCCTCAAATGAGCCCTAAGAAGAGCTTAAAATGCCCTAAGATGAGCTTTCCGTTCGACCTTTCTGCTATAGGTCCCTTGTCCAGCGCAGTCTTCCCTTCTCTGAAGCTAGTCTCCACAGCAATGACCGTTGCACACGTGAGGAATGCGTTACAACACTGCCATGATTGTGCCACCTCCACTCCTGCTGGTTCAGCAGCCGGCCCACAAGCGGCCAGCCCCCCGGCGCCGGTACAGTGCTTTCGCGAGCCTCAAATGAGCCCTATGAAGAGCTTGAAATGCCCTAAGATGAGCATTCTGGTCGAACTTTTTCCTTTAGGTCCCTTGTCCAACGTAGTCTTTCCTGTTCTGAAGCTGCTCTCCGCAGCAATGACCTTTGCACACGTGATGTGTGTGTTTCAACTATGCCGCGAATGTGCCAGCTCCACCCCTTCTGTCTGAGCAACCTGCCCACAAGCTGCCAGACCACCGGTGCCAGTATAGTGTATTTGCCAGCCTCAAATAAGCCTCAAGAAGAGCTTAAAATGCCCTAAGGTGAGCTTTCCGTTCGACCTTTTCCTTTAGATCCCTTGTCCAGCGCAGTCTTTTCTGCTCTGAAGCTGGTCTCCGCAGCCATGACCGTGTCAAATGTGAGGAGAGTGTTTCAACACTTCCATGATTGGTGCCAGCTCCACCCCTACTGGCTCAGCAGCCCGCTCACAAGCTGCCACCCCGAACACCCCCCGGCGCCGGTACGGCGCTTTTGCTAGCTTCAAAAAAGCCCTAAGAAAAGTTTAAAATGCCCTAAGAAGAGCTTTTTGGCCGGCGCTTTTGTTTTAGGTCCCTTGTCCAGCGCAGTCTTTCCTGCTCTGAACTTGCTCTCCGCAGCAATGACCGTTGCACTCGTTAGAAGGGTTATTCAACACCGCCACAATTATTCCAGCACCGCCCCTGCTGGCTGAGTAGCCCGCCCAAAAGCTGCTAGCCCCCGGCGCCGGTACGGTGCTTTTGCTAGCTTCAAAACAGCCCTACGAAGAGCTTATAATGCCCTTAGGTGTGCTTTCAGGTCGGCGTTTTTCCTTAAGGTTCCTTGTCCAACGCAGTCTTCCCTTCCCTGAAGCTGCTCACCGCAGCAATGACCGTTGCACACGGGAGGAGTGTGTTTCAACTATACCGCGATTGTGACAGCTCCACCCCTGCTGGCTCCGCAGCACGACCACAAGCTGCCCGCCCTCCGGCGCAGGAACGGCGTTTTTGCTAGCTTCAAAAAACCCTATGGAAAGTTTAAAATGCCCTAAGAAGAGATTTCTTGACGGACTTTTTGCTTTAGGTCCCCTGTCCCGCGCAGTCTTCCATTCCCTGAAGCTGCTCTCCACAGCAATGACCGTTGCAATCGTTAGAAGGGTTATTCAAATCCGCCACAAGTATTCCAGATCCACCCCTGCTGGCTCAGTAGTCAGCCCAAAAGCTGCCAGACCCCCGGCGCTGGTACAGTGCTTTTGCTAGCTTTTTGGTCGGCCGTTTTGTTTTAGGACCCTTGACCATCGCAGTCATTCCTGCTCTGAACCTGCTCTCCGCAGCAATCACCGTTGCACACGTGAGAAGGCTGTTTCAGCTATACCGCGATTGTGCCACCGCCACCCCTGCTGGCTCAGCAGCCCGCCCATCACCGCCCAGCCCCCCGGCACCGGTACAGTGCTTTTGTTAGCTTCAAAAATGCTCTAAGAAGAAATTTCTTGACGGCCTTTTTCTTTAGGTCCTTTGTCCAGCGCAGACTATCTTCTCTGAAGCTGGTTTCTGCAGCACTGAACGTTTCACACGTGAGGAGGGTGTTTCAACTATACCACGATTGTGCCAGCTCCACCCCTGCAGGCTAAGCAGCACGACCACAAGCTGCCAGCCCCCCGGCGCCACTATAGTGCATTCGCCAGCCTCAAATGAGCCCTAAGAAGAGCTTAAAATGCCCTAAGATGAGCTTTCCGTTCGACCTTTCTGCTATAGGTCCCTTGTCCAGCGCAGTCTTCCCTTCTCTGAAGCTAGTCTCCACAGCAATGACCGTTGCACACGTGAGGAATGCGTTACAACACTGCCATGATTGTGCCACCTCCACTCCTGCTGGTTCAGCAGCCGGCCCACAAGCGGCCAGCCCCCCGGCGCCGGTACAGTGCTTTCGCGAGCCTCAAATGAGCCCTATGAAGAGCTTGAAATGCCCTAAGATGAGCATTCTGGTCGAACTTTTTCCTTTAGGTCCCTTGTCCAACGTAGTCTTTCCTGTTCTGAAGCTGCTCTCCGCAGCAATGACCTTTGCACACGTGATGTGTGTGTTTCAACTATGCCGCGAATGTGCCAGCTCCACCCCTTCTGTCTGAGCAACCTGCCCACAAGCTGCCAGACCACCGGTGCCAGTATAGTGTATTTGCCAGCCTCAAATAAGCCTCAAGAAGAGCTTAAAATGCCCTAAGGTGAGCTTTCCGTTCGACCTTTTCCTTTAGATCCCTTGTCCAGCGCAGTCTTTTCTGCTCTGAAGCTGGTCTCCGCAGCCATGACCGTGTCAAATGTGAGGAGAGTGTTTCAACACTTCCATGATTGGTGCCAGCTCCACCCCTACTGGCTCAGCAGCCCGCTCACAAGCTGCCACCCCGAACACCCCCCGGCGCCGGTACGGCGCTTTTGCTAGCTTCAAAAAAGCCCTAAGAAAAGTTTAAAATGCCCTAAGAAGAGCTTTTTGGCCGGCGCTTTTGTTTAGGTCCCTTGTCCAGCGCAGTCTTTCCTGCTCTGAACTTGCTCTCCGCAGCAATGACCGTTGCACTCGTTAGAAGGGTTATTCAACACCGCCACAATTATTCCAGCACCGCCCCTGCTGGCTGAGTAGCCCGCCCAAAAGCTGCTAGCCCCCCGGCGCCGGTACGGTGCTTTTGCTAGCTTCAAAACAGCCCTACGAAGAGCTTATAATGCCCTTAGGTGTGCTTTCAGGTCGGCGTTTTTCCTTAAGGTTCCTTGTCCAACGCAGTCTTCCCTTCCCTGAAGCTGCTCACCGCAGCAATGACCGTTGCACACGGGAGGAGTGTGTTTCAACTATACCGCGATTGTGACAGCTCCACCCCTGCTGGCTCCGCAGCACGACCACAAGCTGCCCGCCCTCCGGCGCAGGAACGGCGTTTTTGCTAGCTTCAAAAAACCCTATGGAAAGTTTAAAATGCCCTAAGAAGAGATTTCTTGACGGACTTTTTGCTTTAGGTCCCCTGTCCCGCGCAGTCTTCCATTCCCTGAAGCTGCTCTCCACAGCAATGACCGTTGCAATCGTTAGAAGGGTTATTCAAATCCGCCACAAGTATTCCAGATCCACCCCTGCTGGCTCAGTAGTCAGCCCAAAAGCTGCCAGACCCCCCGGCGCTGGTACAGTGCTTTTGCTAGCTTTTTGGTCGGCCGTTTTGTTTTAGGACCCTTGACCATCGCAGTCATTCCTGCTCTGAACCTGCTCTCCGCAGCAATCACCGTTGCACACGTGAGAAGGCTGTTTCAGCTATACCGCGATTGTGCCACCGCCACCCCTGCTGGCTCAGCAGCCCGCCCATCACCGCCCAGCCCCCCGGCACCGGTACAGTGCTTTTGCTAGCTTCAAAAATGCTCTAAGAAGAAATTTCTTGACGGCCTTTTTCTTTAGGTCCTTTGTCCAGCGCAGACTATCTTCTCTGAAGCTGGTTTCTGCAGCACTGACCGTTTCACACGTGAGGAGGGTGTTTCAACTATACCACGATTGTGCCAGCTCCACCCCTGCAGGCTAAGCAGCACGACCACAAGCTGCCAGCCCCCCGGCGCCACTATAGTGCATTCGCCAGCCTCAAATGAGCCCTAAGAAGAGCTTAAAATGCCCTAAGATGAGCTTTCCGTTCGACCTTTCTGCTATAGGTCCCTTGTCCAGCGCAGTCTTCCCTTCTCTGAAGCTAGTCTCCACAGCAATGACCGTTGCACACGTGAGGAATGCGTTACAACACTGCCATGATTGTGCCACCTCCACTCCTGCTGGTTCAGCAGCCGGCCCACAAGCGGCCAGCCCCCCGGCGCCGGTACAGTGCTTTCGCGAGCCTCAAATGAGCCCTATGAAGAGCTTGAAATGCCCTAAGATGAGCATTCTGGTCGAACTTTTTCCTTTAGGTCCCTTGTCCAACGTAGTCTTTCCTGTTCTGAAGCTGCTCTCCGCAGCAATGACCTTTGCACACGTGATGTGTGTGTTTCAACTATGCCGCGAATGTGCCAGGCTCCACCCCTTCTGTCTGAGCAACCTGCCCACAAGCTGCCAGACCACCGGTGCCAGTATAGTGTATTTGCCAGCCTCAAATAAGCCTCAAGAAGAGCTTAAAATGCCCTATAAGGTGAGCTTTCCGTTCGACCTTTCCTTTAGATCCCTTGTCCAGCGCAGTCTTTTCTGCTCTGAAGCTGGTCTCCGCAGCCATGACCGTGTCAAATGTGAGGAGAGTGTTTCAACACTTCCATGATTGGTGCCAGCTCCACCCCTACTGGCTCAGCAGCCCGCTCACAAGCTGCCACCCCGAACACCCCCCGGCGCCGGTACGGCGCTTTTGCTAGCTTCAAAAAAGCCCTAAGAAAAGTTTAAAATGCCCTAAGAAGAGATTTCTTGACGGCCTTTATGCTTTAGGTCCCTTGTCCAGCGCAGTCTTTCCTGCTCTGAACTTGCTCTCCGCAGCAATGACCGTTGCACTCGTTAGAAGGGTTATTCAACAACGCCACAATTACTCTAGCTCCACCCCTGCTGGCTCAGTAGCCCGCCCAAAAGTTGCCAGCTTCCCGGCGCCGGAATGGTGCTTTGGCTAGCCTCAAATGAGCCTTAAGGAGAGCTTAAAATGCCCTAAGATGAGCTCTCTGTTCGACCTTTTCCTTTAGGTCCCTTGTCCAGCGCAGTCTTTCCTGTTCTGAAGCTGGTCTCCGCAGCAATGACCGTGTCAAACGCGAGGAGGGGTGTTTCAACACTGCCATGATTGTGCCAGCTCCACCCCTGCTGGCTCAGCAGCCCGCCCACAAGCTGCCCCCCTAACACCGCCCGGCGCCGGTACAGTGCTTTTGCGAGCTTCCAAAATGCGCCAAGAAGAGCTTTTTGGCCGGCGCTTTTGTTTTAGGACCCTTGTCCAGCGCAGTCTTTCCTGCTCTGAACTTGCTCTCCGCAGCAATGACCGTTGCACTCGTTAGAAGGGTTATTCAACACCGCCACAATTATTCCAGCACCGCCCCTGCTGGCTGAGTAGCCCGCCCAAAAGCTGCCAGCCCCCCGGCGCCGGTACGGTGCTTTTGCTAGCTTCAAAACAGCCCTACGAAGAGCTTATAATGCCCTTAGGTGAGCTTTCAGGTCGGCGTTTTTTCCTTAAGGTTCCTTGTCCAACGCAGTCTTCCCTTCCCTGAAGCTGCTCACCGCAGCAATGACCGTTGCACACGGGAGGAGTGTGTTTCAACTATACCGCGATTGTGACAGCTCCACCCCTGCTGGCTCCGCAGCACGACCACAAGCTGCCCGCCCTCCGGCGCAGGAACGGCGTTTTTGCTAGCTTCAAAAAACCCTATGGAAAGTTTAAAATGCCCTAAGAAGAGATTTCTTGACGGACTTTTTGCTTTAGGTCCCCTGTCCCGCGCAGTCTTCCATTCCCCTGAAGCTGCTCTCCACAGCAATGACCGTTTGCAATCGTTAGAAGGGTTATTCAAATCCGCCACAAGTATTCCAGATCCACCCCTGCTGGCTCAGTAGTCAGCCCAAAAGCTGCCAGACCCCCGGCGCTGGTACAGTGCTTTTGCTAGCTTTTTGGTCGGCCGTTTTGTTTTAGGACCCTTGACCATCGCAGTCATTCCTGCTCTGAACCTGCTCTCCGCAGCAATCACCGTTGCACACGTGAGAAGGCTGTTTCAGCTATACCGCGATTGTGCCACCGCCACCCCTGCTGGCTCAGCAGCCCGCCCATCACCGCCCAGCCCCCCGGCACCGGTACAGTGCTTTTGCTAGCTTCAAAAATGCTCTAAGAAGAAATTTCTTGACGGCCTTTTTCTTTAGGTCCTTTGTCCAGCGCAGACTATCTTCTCTGAAGCTGGTTTCTGCAGCACTGACCGTTTCACACGTGAGGAGGGTGTTTCAACTATACCACGATTGTGCCAGCTCCACCCCTGCAGGCTAAGCAGCACGACCACAAGCTGCCAGCCCCCCGGCGCCACTATAGTGCATTCGCCAGCCTCAAATGAGCCCTAAGAAGAGCTTAAAATGCCCTAAGATGAGCTTTCCGTTCGACCTTTCTGCTATAGGTCCCTTGTCCAGCGCAGGTCTTCCCTTCTCTGAAGCTAGTCTCCACAGCAATGACCGTTGCACACGTGAGGAATGCGTTACAACACTGCCATGATTGTGCCACCTCCACTCCTGCTGGTTCAGCAGCCGGCCCACAAGCGGCCAGCCCCCCGGCGCCGGTACAGTGCTTTCGCGAGCCTCAAATGAGCCCTATGAAGAGCTTGAAATGCCCTAAGATGAGCATTCTGGTCGAACTTTTTCCTTTAGGTCCCTTGTCCAACGTAGTCTTTCCTGTTCTGAAGCTGCTCTCCGCAGCAATGACCTTTGCACACGTGATGTGTGTGTTTCAACTATGCCGCGAATGTGCCAGCTCCACCCCTTCTGTCTGAGCAACCTGCCCACAAGCTGCCAGACCACCGGTGCCAGTATAGTGTATTTGCCAGCCTCAAATAAGCCTCAAGAAGAGCTTAAAATGCCCTAAGGTGAGCTTTCCGTTCGACCTTTTCCTTTAGATCCCTTGTCCAGCGCAGTCTTTTCTGCTCTGAAGCTGGTCTCCGCAGCCATGACCGTGTCAAATGTGAGGAGAGTGTTTCAACACTTCCATGATTGGTGCCAGCTCCACCCCTACTGGCTCAGCAGCCCGCTCACAAGCTGCCACCCCGAACACCCCCCGGCGCCGGTACGGCGCTTTTGCTAGCTTCAAAAAAGCCCTAAGAAAAGTTTAAAATGCCCTAAGAAGAGATTTCTTGACGGCCTTTATGCTTTAGGTCCCTTGTCCAGCGCAGTCTTCCCTTCTCTGGAGCTGCTCTCCGCAGCAATGACGGTTGCCACACGTTAGAAGGGTTATTCAACAACGCCACAATTACTCTAGCTCCACCCCTGCTGGCTCAGTAGCCCGCCCAAAAGTTGCCAGCTTCCCGGCGCCGGAATGGTGCTTTGGCTAGCCTCAAATGAGCCTTAAGGAGAGCTTAAAATGCCCTAAGATGAGCTCTCTGTTCGACCTTTTCCTTTAGGTCCCTTGTCCCAGCGCAGTCTTTCCTGTTCTGAAGCTGGTCTCCGCAGCAATGACCGTGTCAAATGCGAGGAGGGTGTTTCAACACTGCCCATGATTGTGCCAGCTCCACCCCTGCTGGCTCAGCAGCCCGCCCACAAGTTTGCCCCCCCTAACACCGCCCGGCGCCGGTACAGTGCTTTTGCGAGCTTCCAAAATGCGCCAAGAAGAGCTTTTTGGCCGGCGCTTTTGTTTTAGGACCCTTGTCCAGCGCAGTCTTTCCTGCTCTGAACTTGCTCTCCGCAGCAATGACCGTTGCACTCGTTAGAAGGGTTATTCAACACCGCCACAATTATTCCAGCACCGCCCCTGCTGGCTGAGTAGCCCGCCCAAAGCTGCCAGCCCCCCGGCGCCGGTACGGTGCTTTTGCTAGCTTCAAAACAGCCCTACGAAGAGCTTATAATGCCCTTAGGTGAGCTTTCAGGTCGGCGTTTTTCCTTAAGGTTCCTTGTCCAACGCAGTCTTCCCTTCCCTGAAGCTGCTCACCGCAGCAATGACCGTTGCACACGGGAGGAGTGTGTTTCAACTATACCGCGATTGTGACAGCTCCACCCCTGCTGGCTCCGCAGCACGACCACAAGCTGCCCGCCCTCCGGCGCAGGAACGGCGTTTTTTGCTAGCTTCAAAAAACCCTATGGAAAGTTTAAAATGCCCTAAGAAGAGATTTCTTGACGGACTTTTTGCTTTAGGTCCCCTGTCCCGCGCAGTCTTCCATTCCCTGAAGCTGCTCTCCACAGCAATGACCGTTGCAATCGTTAGAAGGGTTATTCAAATCCGCCACAAGTATTCCAGATCCACCCCTGCTGGCTCAGTAGTCAGCCCAAAGCTGCCAGACCCCGGCGCTGGTACAGTGCTTTTGCTAGCTTTTTGGTCGGCCGTTTTGTTTTAGGACCCTTGACCATCGCAGTCATTCCTGCTCTGAACCTGCTCTCCGCAGCAATCACCGTTGCACACGTGAGAAGGCTGTTTCAGCTATACCGCGATTGTGCCACCGCCACCCCTGCTGGCTCAGCAGCCCGCCCATCACCGCCCAGCCCCCCCGGCACCGGTACAGTGCTTTTGTTAGCTTCAAAAATGCTTCTAAGAAGAAATTTCTTGACGGCCTTTTTCTTTAGGTCCTTTTGTCCAGCGCAGACTATCTTCTCTGAAGCTGGTTTTCTGCAGCACTGAACGTTTCACACGTGAGGGAGGGTGTTTCAACTATACCACGATTGTGCCAGCTCCACCCTGCAGGCTAAGCAGCACGACCACAAGCTGCCAGCCCCCCGGCGCCACTATAGTGCATTCGCCAGCCTCAAATGAGCCCTAAGAAGAGCTTAAAATGCCCTAAGATGAGCTTTCCGTTCGACCTTTCTGCTATAGGTCCCTTGTCCAGCGCAGTCTTCCCTTCTCTGAAGCTAGTCTCCACAGCAATGACCGTTGCACACGTGAGGAATGCGTTACAACACTGCCATGATTGTGCCACCTCCACTCCTGCTGGTTCAGCAGCCGGCCCACAAGCGGCAGCCCCCCGGCGCCGGTACAGTGCTTTCGCGAGCCTCAAATGAGCCCTATGAAGAGCTTGAAATGCCCTAAGATGAGCATTCTGGTCGAACTTTTCCTTTAGGTCCCCTTGTCCAACGTAGTCTTTCCTGTTCTGAAGCTGCTCTCCGCAGCAATGACCTTTGCACACGTGATGTGTGTGTTTCAACTATGCCGCGAATGTGCCAGCTCCACCCCTTCTGTCTGAGCAACCTGCCCACAAGCTGCCAGACCACCCGGTGCCAGTATAGTGTATTTGCCAGCCTCAAATAAGCCTCAAGAAGAGCTTAAAATGCCCTAAGGTGAGCTTTCCGTTCGACCTTTTTCCTTTAGATCCCTTGTCCAGCGCAGTCTTTTCTGCTCTGAAGCTGGTCTCCGCAGCCATGACCGTGTCAAATGTGAGGAGAGTGTTTCAACACTTCCATGATTGGTGCCAGCTCCACCCCTACTGGCTCAGCAGCCCGCTCACAAGCTGCCACCCCGAACACCCCCCCGGCGCCGGTACGGCGCTTTTGCTAGCTTCAAAAAGCCCTAAGAAAAGTTTAAAATGCCCTAAGAAGAGCTTTTTGGCCGGCGCTTTTGTTTTAGGTCCCTTGTCCAGCGCAGGTCTTTCCTGCTCTGAACTTGCTCTCCGCAGCAATGACCGTTGCACTCGTTAGAAGGGTTATTCAACACCGCCACAATTATTCCAGCACCGCCCCTGCTGGCTGAGTAGCCCGCCAAAAGCTGCTAGCCCCCCGGCGCCGGTACGGTGCTTTTGCTTAGCTTCAAAACAGCCCTACGAAGAGCTTATAATGCCCTTAGGTGTGCTTTCAGGTCGGCGTTTTTCCTTAAGGTTCCTTGTCCAACGCCAGTCTTCCCTTCCCTGAAGCTGCTCACCGCAGCAATGACCGTTTGCACACGGGAGGAGTGTGTTTCAACTATACCGCGATTGTGACAGCTCCACCCCCTGCTGGCTCCGCAGCACGACCACAAGCTGCCCGCCCTCCGGCGCAGGAACGGCGTTTTTGCTAGCTTCAAAAAACCCTATGGAAAGTTTAAAATGCCCCTATAGAAGAGATTTCTTGACGGACTTTTTTGCTTTAGGTCCCCTGTCCCGCGCAGTCTTCCATTCCCTGAAGCTGCTCTCCACAGCAATGACCGTTGCAATCTGTTAGAAGGGTTATTCAAATCCGCCACAAGTATTCCAGATCCACCCCTGCTGGCTCAGTAGTCAGCCCAAAAGCTGCCAGACCCCCCGGCGCTTGGTACAGTGCTTTTGCTAGCTTTTTGGTCGGCCGTTTTGTTTTTAGGACCCTTGACCATCGCAGTCATTCCTGCTCTGAACCTGCTCTCCGCAGCAATCACCGTTGCACACGTGAGAAGGCTGTTTCAGCTATACCGCGATTGTGCCACCGCCACCCCTGCTGGCTCAGCAGCCCGCCCATCACCGCCCAGCCCCCCGGCACCGGTACAGTGCTTTTGCTAGCTTCAAAAATGCTCTAAGAAGAAATTTCTTGACGGCCTTTTTTCTTTAGGTCCTTTGTCCAGCGCAGACTATCTTCTCTGAAGCTGGTTTCTGCAGCACTCGACCGTTTCACACGTGAGGAGGGTGTTTCAACTATACCACGATTGTGCCAGCTCCACCCCTGCAGGCTAAGCAGCACGACCACAAGCTGCCAGCCCCCCGGCGCCACTATAGTGCATTCGCCAGCCTCAAATGAGCCCTAAGAAGAGCTTAAAATGCCCTAAGATGAGCTTTCCGTTCGACCTTTCTGCTATAGGTCCCTTGTCCAGCGCAGTCTTCCCTTCTCTGAAGCTAGTCTCCACAGCAATGACCGTTTGCACACGTGAGGAATGCGTTACAACACTGCCATGATTGTGCCACCTCCACTCCTGCTGGGTTCCAGCAGCCGGCCCACAAGCGGCCAGCCCCCCGGCGCCGGTACAGTGCTTTCGCGAGGCCTCAAATGAGCCCTATGAAGAGCTTGAAATGCCCTAAGATGAGCATTCTGGTCGAACTTTTTCCTTTAGGTCCCTTGTCCAACGTAGTCTTTCCTGTTCTGAAGCTGCTCTCCGCAGCAATGGACCTTTGCACACGTGATGTGTGTGTTTCAACTATGCCCGCGAATGTGCCAGCTCCACCCCTTCTGTCTGAGCAACCTGCCCACAAGCTGCCAGACCACCCGGTGCCAGTATAGTGTATTTGCCAGCCTCAAATAAGCTCAAGAAGAGCTTAAAATGCCCTAAGGTGAGCTTTCCGTTCGACCTTTTCCTTTAGATCCCTTGTCCAGCGCAGTCTTTTCTGCTCTGAAGCTGGTCTCCGCAGCCATGACCGTGTCCAAATGTGAAGGAGAGTGTTTCAACACTTCCATGATTGGTGCCAGCTCCCACCCCTACTGGCTCAGCAGCCCGCTCACAAGCTGCCACCCCGAACACCCCCCGGCGCCGGTACGGCGCTTTTGCTAGCTTCAAAAAAGCCCTAAGAAAAGTTTAAAATGCCCTAAGAAGAGCTTTTTGGCCGGCGCTTTTGTTTTAGGTCCCTTGTCCAGCGCAGTCTTTCCTGCTCTGAACTTGCTCTCCGCAGCAATGACCGTTGCACTCGTTAGAAGGGTTATTCAACACCGCCACAATTATTCCAGCACCGCCCCTGCTGGCTGAGTAGCCCGCCCAAAAGCTGCTAGCCCCCCCGGCGCCGGTACGGTGCTTTTGCTAGCTTCAAAACAGCCCTACGAAGAGCTTATAATGCCCTTAGGTGTGCTTTCAGGTCGGCGTTTTTCCTTAAGGTTCCTTGTCCAACGCAGTCTTCCCCTTCCCTGAAGCTGCTCACCGCAGCAATGACCGTTGCACACGGGAGGAGTGTGTTTCAACTATACCGCGATTGTGACAGCTCCACCCCTGCTGGCTCCGCAGCACGACCACAAGCTGCCCGCCCTCCGGCGCAGGAACGGCGTTTTTGCTAGCTTCAAAAAACCCTATGGAAAGTTTAAAATGCCCTAAGAAGAGATTTCTTGACGGACTTTTTGCTTTAGGTCCCCTGTCCCGCGCAGTCTTCCATTCCCTGAAGCTGCTCTCCACAGCAATGACCGTTGCAATCGTTAGAAGGGTTATTCAAATCCGCCACAAGTATTCCAGATCCACCCCTGCTGGCTCAGTAGTCAGCCCAAAAGCTGCCAGACCCCCGGCGCTGGTACAGTGCTTTTGCTAGCTTTTTGGTCGGCCCTGTTTTGTTTTAGGACCCTTGACCATCGCAGTCATTCCTGCTCTGAACCTGCTCTCCGCAGCAATCACCGTTGCACACGTGAGAAGGCTGTTTCAGCTATACCGCGATTGTGCCACCGCCACCCCTGCTGGCTCAGCAGCCCGCCCATCACCGCCCAGCCCCCCGGCACGGTTACAGTGCTTTTGCTAGCTTCAAAAATGCTCTAAGAAGAAATTTCTTGACGGCCTTTTTCTTTAGGTCCTTTGTCCAGCGCAGACTATCTTCTCTGAAGCTGGTTTCTGCAGCACTGACCGTTTCACACGTGAGGAGGGTGTTTCAACTATACCACGATTGTGCCAGCTCCACCCCTGCAGGCTAAGCAGCACGACCACAAGCTGCCAGCCCCCGGCGCCACTATAGTGCATTCGCCAGCCTCAAATGAGCCCTAAGAAGAGCTTAAAATGCCCTAAGATGAGCTTTCCGTTCGACCTTTCTGCTATAGGTCCCTTGTCCAGCGCAGTCTTCCCTTCTCTGAAGCTAGTCTCCACAGCAATGACACGTTGCACACGTGAGGAATGCGTTACAACACTGCCATGATTGTGCCACCTCCACTCCTGCTGGTTCAGCAGCAGGCCCACAAGCGGCCAGCCCCCCGGCGCCGGTACAGTGCTTTCGCGAGCCTCAAATGAGCCCTATGAAGAGCTTGAAATGCCCTAAGTGAGCATTCTGGGTCGAACCTTTTTTCCCTTTAGGTCCCTTGTCCAACGTAGTCTTTCCTGTTCTGAAGCTGCTCTCCGCAGCAATGACCTTTGCACACGTGATATGTGTGTGTTTCAACTATGCCTCCGCGAATGTGCCAGCTCCACCCCTTCTGTCTGAGCAACCTGCCCACAAGCTGCCAGACCACCTGGTGCCAGTATAGTGTATTTGCCAGCCTCAAATAAGCCTCAAGAAGAGCTTAAAATGCCCTAAGGTGAGCTTCCGTTCGACCTTTTCCTTTAGATCCCTTGTCCAGCGCAGTCTTTTCTGCTCTGAAGCTGGTTCTCCGCAGCCATGACCGTGTCAAATGTGAGGAGGAGTGTTTCAACACTTCCAGATTGGTGCCAGCTCCACCCCTACTGGCTCAGCAGCCCCGCTCACAGCTGCCACCCCGAACACCCCCCGGCGCCGGTTACGGCGCTTTTGCTAGCTTCAAAAAAGCCCTAAGAAAAGTTTAAAATGCCCTAAGAAGAGATTTCTTGACGGCCCTTTATGCTTTAGGTCCTTGTCCAGCGCAGTCTTTCCTGCTCTGAACTTGCTCTCCGCAGCAATGACCGTTGCACTCGTTAGAAGGGTTATTCAACAACGCCACAATTACTCTAGCTCCACCCCTGCTGGCTGAGTAGCCCGCCCAAAAAGCTGCCAGCCCCCCGGCGCCGGTACGGTGCTTTTGCTAGCTTCAAAACAGCCCTACGAAGAGCTTATAATGCCCTTAGGTGAGCTTTCAGGTCGGCGTTTTTCCTTAAGGTTCCTTGTCCAACGCAGTCTTCCCTTCCTGAAGCTGCTCACCGCAGCAATGACCGTTGCACACGGGAGGAGTGTGTTTCAACTATACCGCGATTGTGACAGCTCCACCCCTGCTGGCTCCGCAGCACGACCACAAGCTGCCCGCCCTCCGGCGCAGGAACGGCGTTTTTGCTAGCTTCAAAAAACCCCTATGGAAAGTTTAAAATGCCCTAAGAAGAGATTTCTTGACGGACTTTTTGCTTTAGGTCCCCTGTCCCGCGCAGTCTTCCATTCCCTGAAGCTGCTCTCCACAGCAATGACCGTTGCAATCGTTAGAAGGGTTATTCAAATCCGCCACAAGTATTCCAGATCCACCCCTGCTGGCTCAGTAGTCAGCCCAAAAGCTGCCAGACCCCCGGCGCTGGTACAGTGCTTTTGCTAGCTTTTTGGTCGGCCGTTTTGTTTTAGGACCCTTGACCATCGCAGTCATTCCTGCTCTGAACCTGCTCTCCGCAGCAATCACCGTTGCACACGTGAGAAGGCTGTTTCAGCTATACCGCGATTGTGCCACCGCCACCCCTGCTGGCTCAGCAGCCCGCCCATCACCCCAGCCCCCCGGCACCGGTACAGTGCTTTTGCTAGCTTCAAAAATGCTCTAAGAAGAAATTTCTTGACGGCCTTTTTCTTTAGGTCCTTTGTTCCAGCGCAGACTATCTTCTCTGAAGCTGGTTCTGCAGCACTGACCGTTCACACACGTGAGGAGGGTGTTTCAACTATACCACGATTGTGCCAGGCATCCACCCCTGCAGGTAAGCAGCACGCCCACAGCTGCCAGCCCCCCCCGGCGCCACTATAGGCATTCGACCAGCTCAAATGAGCCCTAGAAGAGCTTTAAAAATGCCCTAAGATGAGATTTTCCGTTCGACCTTTCTGCTATGGGTCCCTTGTCCAGCGCAAGTCTTCCTTCTCTGAAAGAGTCTTTCCACAGCAATGGAGCACTGTTTGCACAGTGAGGAATGCGTTACAACAACTGCCATGATTGTGCCACCTCCACTCCTGCGGTTCAGAAGGCCGGCCCACAAGAGGGGCCAGCCCCCCGGCGCCGGTACAGTGCTTTCGCGAGCCTCAAATGAGCCCTATGAAGAGCTTGAAATGCCTAAGAGAGCATTCTGGTCGAACTTTTTCCTTTAGGTCCCATTGTCCACGTTAGTCTTTCCGTTCTGAAGCTGCTCTCCGCAGCAATGACCTTGCACACGTGTATGTTGTGTGTCACCTATGCCGCGAATGTGCCCGCTCCACCCTTCTGTCTGAGCAACCTGCCCACAAGCTGCCAGACCACCGGTGCCAGTATAGTGTATTTGCCAGCCTCAAATAAGCCTCAAGAAGAGCTTAAAATGCCCTAAGGTGAGCTTTCCGTTCGACCTTTTCCTTTAGATCCCTTGTCCAGCGCAGTCTTTTCTGCTCTGAAGCTGGTCTCCGCAGCCATGACCGTGTCAAATGTGAGGAGAGTGTTTCAACACTTCCATGATTGGTGCCAGCTCCACCCCTACTGGCTCAGCAGCCCGCTCACAAGCTGCCACCCCGAACACCCCCCGGCGCCGGTACGGCGCTTTTGCTAGCTTCAAAAAGCCCTAAGAAAAGTTTAAAATGCCCTAAGAAGAGATTTCTTGACGGCCTTTATGCTTTAGGTCCCTTGTCCAGCGCAGTCTTTCCTGCTCTGAACTTGCTCCTCCGCAGCAATGACCGTTGCACACGTTAGAAGGGTTATTCAACAACGCCACATTACTCTAGCTCCACCCCTGCTGGCTGAGTAGCCCGCCCAAAAGCTGCCAGCCCCCCC